>NW_027069942.1:369895-427475 GCF_002906115.3 Quercus suber | reverse complement strand
TTTTTTTTTTTTTTTTTTTTTTTTTCTTTTTTTTTTTTTTTTTTAACTTCAAGGTCTAAAACTTAAACAACTTCAAACTTTAGAGGTGCATTTTGTAATTTAGTTAAAGTTTTGAGCCATTGATAAGTCAATTTACTTTCCATAAAATAACCACACATTTCCTATTTCTCCTAAACAAATGATGGTGACCTCCCACGTAAAAAAAAAAAATTTAGAAAATTAATTTTCTTGTTTTCCCTACTTCTCAGGCAGGCAAGGATTGGTTAGTGGGTTCCACAAAATAATTTTAAAAAAACATACAGTGTCTTTGTATACCAGCACTAGATACCAATGATGAGAACAGCTCAGTTCACAGCAAATTTCACAATTGATAAAGTAGTTGATTAGTAATTTATTAGGGTCTAAAATTTAAGAATTTCCACTGTTTTTTCCCTTCCTCCATCTCTTTGACTTTCCTATGGTTTCAAATGCTGAGATTTTGTATGAAGCCAAATTTTAAGTATTTAGTTCTTTTAGTTGCTTCAATCTCTCTCTCTCTCTCTCTCTCTCTCTCTCTCTCTCTCTCTCTCTCTATATATATATATATATATAATCGTTTTAGAAGCAATTCCAATACTCTCTATCTCTTGTATTTCTTGATGAAGTTGTTTTATAAACTCTAAGGTTTCTGGCATATGATAGTGTGATAGCTTTAAAAGACTCAAAATGGTTGGCTTGGTAACACTTGGATTCTTGTAATGGTCAGGGCATACCTCCTTCTAAAACGACATAGTTGAGGTCACTTTATTGATGTTTATCATTTTCTAATTAACATTAATGTGTGAAATTAATATCGATATATTAATTAGTTAATTAATTAAGTGTTTAATTAATTAATTAGTTATTTATTTAGTTATACATATTTATATATTTTATAAGTTAAGCTTAGTGCATCATCATGGTGATAATTCAGTTATGTTTTTGCCTAGCACTTTGGTTCAAATCCTAGCTCTTCACACCTCCAATTTTAATTTTCCTTAAGGTCCATAAGCAGAAAAGCCCACAAGAAATATGCCTAAGAAAAAACCGTAGTTCATCCCAAATCTTCTTTCCTTCAATGTCAATGATAACGGCCACCGTTTTTCCTCTCTTTCTCTGTCTTTTTGTTTGAAGTCTCCACTGTTTCTCGTCACTAAAATCTCAGTATGTCTCATCCTTATTTTATAGTTTTTCATCTGGGTTTTTTAACTGTTGCCATTTGGCTTTTGTATCGCTGAATGGTTTTGTTCCTTTCGGTTTCGCAGGATTGCTAGGAACAAAACCCAGAAACTTCTATTTTTTCTATTATTCCTTTTGGTTCATAGCAAGTGAGAGAATACATAATTTGTATATACTTGAACTATTAAGCTTTTAATTTTATTTATACTACTGATTTCAATTTGGTTTCCTTTTCTTTACTTTTTCCAGCTGGATTTTTTTTTTTGTATTGCCGTTTGTTTTGCTCATGAACCATCGTTTTTAATTTTGTTTTGTTTTTGGTTTCCGTTGTATAGTAGTCTAAAATAGAGTTCATTTATACTTTCTATGGTTATGTATTAATTTTTTAGGAATAATATATTGGTCCACATGGATCAATACAGAGATGTTTACAGTAGATCATGATCCCCTTTATTTTTTTTTATTTTTTATTATTGAAAAGTGTACATCTTTGTTTAGGAATAATATATTAGTCCACAAGGATCACAATACAGAGAACCAAGAGAAGGCTGTTTCATTGATGTGGGAAAACATTAGAGCAATGTCCTCGAAAAAGGAATAGATCAATTGACTGATGCCCAAATAACTAGTTTGAAATTCAGTTCCCTAGATGATTGTGGAGAATTTTATAACACATATGCAAAGTTGGTTGGCTTTAGTATTCGCAAAGATGAGATAAAGCATAATAAAGATAACATTGTGATTTCTAGAAGATGGGTTTATGCAAAGGAAGGATTGCGAATTAGGAAAAATGAGGCCAATTTAAATTGCATGCGTGAGAGACCAATAACAAGAAGTGGTTGCAAGGCCACTTTTTGTATTAGGTTTGAACGAACGTCAGGTGAATGGGTGGTAGGAGAGTTTAAAAGGGAGCATAATCATGACTTAGTTATTCAATTTGAGACTCAATTTCTTCGTTCGCAAAGGACTATTAAAGATTCTGATAAGGCTCAGATTATAGCAATACATAATGTTGGGGTCAAATCATGGACCATTTGATCCAACAAGTTGGAGGATATGAGAATATAGGGTTCACTCCAAATGACCTCTACAACCATATAGTGGCAAATCGCAACAGTATGCGTGATGGTGATGCTGAATGTGCTTTGGCATATTTACAAGCAAAAGTAGATATTGACTCCTCATTTTTTTTCAATACACTGTTGATGAAGAAAGCCGTTTGGCTAATCTGTTTTGGATAGATTCTCAAAGTCGCTTAGATTATGAATGTTTTGGATATGTAGTCACATTTGATACAACATATAAGACGAATGTATACAAAAAACCCTTTGTTATATTGGTAGGAGTCAACCACCACTGGCAGACTATAGTATTTGGTTTTGGACTATTGGTTGATGAGATCATCGAAACATATTCTTGGGTGTTGCAAAATATGCTTCTAGCAATGAACAATAAGACTCCTATTTCAGTCGTGATAGATGGGGACAAAGCAATGAGTAAAGCTATTAAAATGGTTTTTCTAGAGTCTCGATATTGTTTATGCGTGTGGCTTCTTGAAATGAATGCTCTTTCAAATCTACTAATTAAACTTTCATAAACTTCCTTATAATGTAGATTTGAAAAAACATTCATTTCAAGAAGCTACACGCATAAACAATATTGAGACTTTGGAAAAACTATTTTAATAGCTTTACTCATTACTATGTCCCCATCTATCATGACTGAAATAGGAGTCTTATTGTTCATTGCTACAAGCATATTTTGCAACACCCAAGTATATGTTTCGATGGTCTCATCAACCAATAGTCTAAAACTAATTACTATAGTCTGCCAGTGGTGGTTGACTCCTACCAATATAACAAGGGGTTTTTTGTATACTTTCGTCTTATATGTTGTATCAAATGCAACTACATGTCCAAAACATGCATAATCTAAGCGACTTTGAGAATCTGTCCAAAACAGATTAGCCAAACGGCTTTCTTCATCAACAGTGTATTGAAAAAAAAATGAGGAGTCCATATATGCTTTTGCTTGTAAATATGCCAAAGCACATTCAGCATCACCATCCCGCATACTGTTGTTGTGATTTGCCGCTATATGGTTGTAGAGGTCTTTTGGATTGAACCCCATATTCTCGTATCCTCTAGCTTGTTGGATCAAATGGTCCATGATTTTATTTGATTTGACCCCAACATTATGCAATGCTATAATCTGAGCCTTATTAGAATCCTTAATAGTCTTGTGCGAACAAAGAAATTGAGTCTCAAATTGAATAACTAAGTCGTGATTATGCTCCCTTTTAAACTCTCCTACCACCCATTCACCTGACTTTCATTCAAACCTAATACGAAAAGCGACCTTGCAACCATTTCTTATTATTGGTCTCTCATGCATGCAATTTAAATTGGTCTTATTTTTCCTAATTCACAATCCTTCCTTTGCACAAACCCATCTTCTAGAGGTCACAATGTTATCTTTATTACGGTTTATCTCATCTTTACGAATACTAAAGCCAACCAACTTTGCATATGTATTATAAAATTCTCCACCATCATCTAGGGAATTGAATTTCAAACTAGTTATTTGGGCATCAGTCAATTAATCTATATTCATTTTTCGAGGATAGTGCTTTAATGTTTTTCCACATCAATGAAAACAATCTTCCCTTCATTCTCTTTATTGTGATCTATGTGGACCAATATATTATTCCTAAACAAAGAAGATGTACACTTTTCAATAAAAAAATAAAATAAAAAAAATAAAGGGGACCAATATATTATTTGTGTATCATGATCCATTGTAAACATCTCTGTATCGATCCATGTGGAATATATATTATTCCTAAAAAATTAATACATAACCATAAAAAGTATAAATCAACACTATTTTATACTACTATACAAAAGGAAACCAACAACAAAACAAAATTAAAAACAATGGTTCATTAAAAAACCAAATGGCAACACAAAAAAAATCCAGCCGGAAAAAAATAAAGAAAAGGAAACCAAATTGAAATCGATAGTATAAATAAAATTAAAAGCTCAATAGTTCAGTATATGCAAATTAACTATTCTCTCACCTGCTAGGAACCAAAAAGAATAATAGAAAAAATGGAAGCTTTTGGGTTTTGTTCCTAGCAACCTTGTGAAACCGAAAGGAAAACAAAAACAAAACAAAATTAATAACAATTCAACAATACAAAAAGCCCAACGGCAATAGTTAAAAAACCTAGATGGAAAACTAAAGAATAAGGATGAAATATACTGAGATTTTAGTGATGAGAAACGGTAGAGACTTCGAACAAAAGAGCAAAGAAAGAGAGGAAAAATGATGGTCATCATCACCAACATTGAAGGAAAGAAGATTTGGGATGAACTAGGGTTTTTTCTTGGGCGTATTTCTTGTGGGCTTTTCTGCTTATGGACCTTGAGCAAAATTAAAAATTCACAAAATTAAAATTGGAGGCGTGATGAACTAGGATTCAAACCAGAGTGCTAGGCAAAAACATAACTGAATTACCACCATGCTGATGCACTAAGTTGTTACAAAGCTTAACTTATAAAATATATAAATATGTGTAACTAAATAAATAAATAATTAATTAATTACTTAATTAATTAACTAATTAATATATCAATATTAATCTCACACATTAATGTTAATTAGAAAATGATAAACATGTGATGTTGAAACTACACAATGTGAAAATGGAATTGTCAAGTACGAGAAAAAAGTAAGGGAACCACCCAATGTGACAAAAGAACTGTCACATGTGACAAAAGTAGAGTCAAAGGCGATATTGGTACTGCTTAATGTAACAATGAAACCATCAAATTTGAGAAAAAAAAAATAAAGGAACCACTATATATGACTAAAGAACTGTTAAATGTGATATTAGAATTGTTAAATGTGGAAAAAAATAAGAGAACCACCGAATATAACAAAAGAACTGTCAAATGTACTGTTGGAACTGCACAATATGAGGATGAAACCGTCAAATGTGAGAAAAAAAAGTAAAAGAATCACCAAATATGAGAAAAGAATTGTTACATGTATTGTTAAAACTACACAATATGAGGATGGAACTGTCAAATGTGAGAAAAAAGTAAAGGAACTACCAAATGTGACAAAAGAACTGTCACATATGATGTTGAAACTGCATAATGTGAAGATGGAACCGTCAAATGTGAGAAAAAAAGTAAAAAAACCAACAAATGTGACAAAAAAATTGTCATATGTGATGTTGGAACTGCACAATGTTACGATGGAACCGTCAAATGTAAGAAAAAAAAAAGTAAGGGAACCACTAAATGTGACAAAAGAACTGTTACATATGATGTTGGAACTACATAATGTGATGATGAGACTGTCAAATATGAGAAAAAAGTAAAGGAACCACTAAATGTGACAAAAGAACTATCATATGTGATGTGTGAACTATATAATGTGAGGATGAAACCATCAAATGTGAGCAAAAAGTAACCTAGTATAACGACAAAAAAACTGTCACGTGATGTTGAAACTACACAATATGAGGATGGAACCATCAAATGTAAAAAAAAAAAATAAGAGAACTACCAAATGTGACAAAAGAAATATCACATGTGATATTGAAACTGCACAATGTGATGATGGAATCGTTAAATGTGAAAAAAAAAAAAAAAAAAAGTAAGAGAACCACTAAATGTGAGAAAAAAATTGTCATATGTGATGTTGAAACTGTACAGTGTGAAAATGAAACTGTCAAATGTGAGAAAAAAGTAACCTGGTATTGCAAGTAACTTGTACAGTAAAATTACCCTCTTAAATAATGAGATTTAGCTATGGTTTTAAATTGGAAAAGGAAATACAAGGGAAATCTACGTCAAGAATTTTATTTATTTATTTATTTTTAGAGTAATACTATAGGCACAAACTATTATACAATATTTTTTACAAATTATTGATGTTGCTTAAGAATTTTCCAAATAATTATTAGTAAGAAAAAATGCGATGTTAGTGGTGGTTTAAATTAGAACTAGTAAGAATTTACTACATCAATAATTTGTAAAAAGTTGTAAAATATTTTGTGCATGTAGTATTATTCTATTTATAATTAGAAATAAAAATATATAATTTTAAAAAGAAGATATTTTTTGGGTTTGAGAATGCTATATTAGGGAATATAACATCAAACCCGCCCAAAGTTTAAAAACTCAAAAGAAGAAAAATAATTAAGAAAATAAATAAAGGAAATTTCAGGATCAGGCAGGTCGGGTTAAACCCGCTACCAATCCAAAAAGGCCTAAGCACAAGTTCGAACCTGACCCAAACATCCACCAAACTCGCACAAAGCCCTTTGGTCTGGCTCAGGCGGGTCCCTCCTCACCCACTATGAGTCACAAAGCTATCGCGTTCTCTAACCTATTCAAATATTCAAGACTTGAAGTGAAGCCTTTTAACCCATCATCTGGCATAGGGCCCAGATTATTGGAAATAACCCAGTCTATTCTGTCATTGTCTACATTTTAAGCTATGGCCCAATTACTTGGGTGGACTCCACCCACTCCTCCATATTGCAATCCTCAAACGGATCAACTACTTGTGTGTGATAATAAAGTTGCACCACACACTTGACCACACATTTTCCAAAACATGCATAATCTAAGCGACTTTGAGAATCTGTCCAAAACAGATTAGCCAAACGGCTTTCTTCATCAACAGTGTATTGAAAAAAAATGAGGAGTCCATATATGCTTTTGCTTGTAAATATGCCAAAGCACATTCAGCATCACCATCCCGCATACTGTTGTTATGATTTGCCGCTATATGGTTGTAGAGGTCTTTTGGATTGAACCCCATATTCTCGTATCCTCTAGCTTGTTGGATCAAATGGTCCATGATTTTATTTGATTTGACCCCAACATTATGCAATGCTATAATCTGAGCCTTATTAGAATCCTTAATAGTCTTGTGCGAACAAAGAAATTGAGTCTCAAATTGAATAACTAAGTCGTGATTATGCTCCCTTTTAAACTCTCCTACCACCCATTCACCTGACTTTCATTCAAACCTAATACGAAAAGCGACCTTGCAACTATTTCTTATTATTGGTCTCTCATGCATGCAATTTAAATTGGCCTCATTTTTCCTAATTCACAATCCTTCCTTTGCACAAACCCATCTTCTAGAGGTCGCAATGTTATCTTTATTATAGTTTATCTCATCTTTACGAATACTAAAGCCAACCAACTTTGCATATGTATTATAAAATTCTCCACCATCATCTAGGGAATTGAATTTCAAACTAGTTATTTGGGCATCAGTCAATTAATCTATATTCATTTTTCGAGGATAGTGCTCTAATGTTTTTCCACATCAATGAAAACAGTCTTCCCTTCATTCTCTTTATTGTGATCTATGTGGACCAATATATTATTCCTAAACAAAGAAGATGTACACTTTTCAATAAAAAAATAAAATAAAAAAATAAAGGGGACCAATATATTATTCCTGTATCATGATCCATTGTAAACATCTCTGTATCGATCCATGTGGAATATATATTATTCCTAAAAAAATAATACATAACCATAAAAAGTATAAATCAACACTATTTTATACTACTATACAAAAGGAAACCAACAACAAAACAAAATTAAAAACAATGGTTCATAAAAAACCAAATGGCAATACAAAAAAAAATCCAACCGGAAAAAAATAAAGAAAAGGAAACCAAATTGAAATCGATAGTATAAATAAAATTAAAAGCTCAATAGTTCAAGTATATGCAAATTAACTATTCTCTCACCTGCTAGGAACCAAAAAGAATAATAGAAAAAATGGAAGCTTTTGGGTTTTGTTCCTAGCAACCTTGTGAAACCGAAAGGAAAACAAAAACAAAACAAAATTAATAACAATTCAACAATACAAAAGCCCAATGGCAATAGTTAAAAAACCTAGATGGAAAACTAAAGAATAAGGATGAAATATACTGAGATTTTAGTGATGAGAAACGGTAGAGACTTCGAACAAAAGAGCAAAGAAAGAGGAAAAATGATGGTCATCATAACCAACATTGAAGGAAAGAAGATTTGGGATGAACTAGGGTTTTTTCTTGGGCGTATTTCTTGTGGGCTTTTTTGCTTATGGACCTTGAGGAAAATTAAAAATTCACAAAATTAAAATTGGAGGCGTGATGAGCTAGGATTCAAACCAGAGTGCTAGGCAAAAACATAACTGAATTACCACCATGCTGATGCACTAAGTTGTTACAAAGCTTAACTTATAAAATATATAAATATGTGTAACTAAATAAATAATTAATTAATTAATTACTTAATTAATTAACTAATTAATATATCAATATTAATCTCACACATTAATGTTAATTAGAAAATGATAAACATGTGATGTTGAAACTACACAATGTGAAAATAGAATCGTCAAGTACGAGAAAAAAGTAAGGAAACCACCCAATGTGACAAAAGAACTATCACATGTGACAAAAGTAGAGTCAAAGGCAATATTGATACTGCTTAATGTAACAATGAAACCATCAAATTTGAGAAAAAAAAAATAAAGGAACCATTATATATGACAAAAGAACTGTCAAATGTGATATTGGAATCGTTAAATGTGAAAAAAATAATAAGAGAACCACCAAATGTAACAAAAGAACTGTCAAATGTACTGTTAGAACTGCACAATGTGAAGATGAAATCGTCAAATGTGAGAAAAAAAAGTAAAAAAATCACCAAATATGAGAAAAGAATTGTTACATGTATTGTTAGAACTACACAATATGAGGATGGAACTGTCAAATGTGAGAAAAAAGTAAAGGAACTACCAAATGTGACAAAATAACTGTCACATATGATGTTGAAATTGCATAATGTGAAGATGGAACCGCCAAATGTGAGAAAAAACGTAAAGAAACCAACAAATGTGACAAAAAAATTGTCACATGTGATGTTAGAACTGCATAATATTACGATGGAACTGTCAAATGTGAGAAAAAAAAGTAAGGGAACCACTAAATGTGACAAAAGAACTGTTACATATGATGTTGGAACTACATAATGTGATTATGAGACTGTCAAATATGAGAAAAAAGTAAAGAAACCACTAAATGTGACAAAAAAACTATCATATGTGATGTGTGAACTATACAATGTGAGGATGGAACCATCAAATGTGAGAAAAAAGTAACCTAGTATAGCGACAAAAAAACTGTCACGTGATGTTGAAACTACACAATATGAGGATGGAACCATTAAATGTAAGAAAAAAAAAATAAGGGAACCACCAAATGTGACAAAAGAAGTATCACATGTGATATTGAAACTGCACAATATGATGATGGAATCGTTAAATGTGAAAAAAAAAAAAGTAAGAGAACCACTAAATGTGAGAAAAAAATTGTCATATGTGATGTTGAAACTGTACAGTATGAAAATGAAACCGTCAAATGTGAGGAAAAAAGTAACCTAGTATTGCAAATAACTTGTACAGTAGAATTACCATCTTAAATAATGAGATTTAGCTATGGTTTTAAATTGGAAAAGGAAATACAAGGGAAATCTACGTCAAGAATTTTTTTTATTTATTTATTTTTAGAGTAATACTATAGGTACAACTATTATACAATATTTTTACAAATTATTGATGTTGCTTAAGAATTTTCCAAATAATTATTGGTAAGAAAAAATGCGATGTTAGTGGTAGTTTAAATTAGAATTAGTAAGAATTTACCACATCAATAATTTGTAAAAAGTTGTAAAATATTTTGTGCATGTAGTATTATTCTATTTATAATTAGAAATAAAAATATATAATTTTAAAAAGAAGATATTTTTTGGGTTTGAGAATGCTATATTAGGGAATATAACATCAAACCCGCCCAAAGTTTAAAAACTCAAAAGAAGAAAAATAATTAAGTAAATAAATAAAGGAAATTTCAGGATCAGGCAGGTCGGGTTAAACCCGCTACCAATCCAAAAAGGCCTAAGCACAAGTTCGAACCCGACCCAAACATCCACCAAACTCGCACAAAGCCCTTTGGTCTGGCTCAGGCGGGTCCCTCCTCACCCACTATGAGTCACAAAGCTATCGCGTTCTCTAACCTATTCAAATATTCAAGACTTGAAGTGAAGCCTTTTAACCCATCATCTGGCATAGGGCCCAGATTATTGGAAATAACCCAGTCTATTCTGTCATTGTCTACATTTTAAGCTATGGCCCAATTACTTGGGTGGACTCCACCCACTCCTCCATATTGCAATCCACAAACGGATCAGCTACTTGTGTGTGATAATAAAGTTGCACCACACACTTGACCACACATTTTTACACAGCCTCAAAAGAGTGTTTGAGGGTAGGCATAGGACAAATGCTTCCTCTCCTCTACTTCTTCTGCCAACTTACTTCGATGATTGTCCATCAAATCCTCAATCACCACCACAATTAAAGGCTTAACTAGTCACAAAGTCTCAATTATGCTTCCTCACCCAGCACCACGGTAAAAATCAGTCACAGATAATTACAAATTGGTACAGCGAATATGAATCCTCTAACAATCCAAAACTTAGACATACAGCTCAAAGAACTTTAATTGTGCATCTTTGTGTGTGTGTGTGTGTGTGAGAGAGAGAGAGAGAGAGAGAGAGAGAGAGATCCATTAGTTTGGAATAGAGTTACCATGTAACAGCGTCCAAGTTGGACTAAAATCCTGATGTTTAACATTTTCCTTTTTCCCCGCTGGAAGAGAAAAGACAGAAAAAGTTGGGGGGTGGGGGGTTGGTGAGGGTTGACACTGATATATTCTGAGGCAGCTTCTAAGCCCACCTCTGCACTGTATCCAACCCCAACATGCCAAACTGCAGGCAGCTTATAGTTCTTGGTCAGCAAAATTTATCTTTGCTGCTTCGAAATTAATACAAGTGGCATGGACTTCAGTACAATTTGCCTTGTCGTTAGTTATATTGGCTCTACAATTTATTTGCTTCATGGAATTTTGGTGACTAATGCCATCCTCATTAATGGAAGGGTAGACAAGGTTGGCCTGCAGATAACTTTTCCTTTCATGTACCGATGTACGTAAGTACAAATTATTTTGTTCCTTCTAGAAGATGGGACAAATCCTACAATAATGCCCGACTCAAATTTGATTATTACTATTTCAGAAGTTCATCTGCTGTGTGGCAGCTATATTCGATGATCAAGTAAACATTTCCGAGGAAAACTAAGCATATCCAGTCCAATAATAACATTCCAGGAGATTTCCCAATGACAACTATAGGAATGAGAATTGAAGGGAAGTCATATACATAGAAGTTGAAAGAAATGATGAGTTGGTATCAATCTAACACACAAATTTTTTTAAGAGAATGCACCTGTTTAAGTTTCCACAAGGGCTTGGTTTTTGTTAATATTTTATCTTTTTCATCCTTAGGAAAGTCCACAAGGACTTATGTTCTACTCCCAATAACTTGTATAATTAATCTTCAAGCCTAATATGTTTGCCTTAAGGCTAAAATTTTGATATAAGCAACCAAATTGGGGACTGAAATTAATCTAAACTATCAAGGTAACAAAATTATAACATATCCACACACCATCCTAATGATATTATCATGAAGGATCAAACGTCCAAATGACTAGTATTAGTCTAGTGAAAAATTTGAACCAGTAATCTTCCAGATGAAGCCCAATTCATCAGATAATAAATCAAGCATAGGCAAGAAGCGTCATATCAGTAAAATCCGGCCATTTCCAACAAAGGATAAGAAATTAGAACATAGTTATCAAGTGCTTACCTGTGTGACTGATCAGCAGAGATGCAGATCTCAGATAATCCGCAATGCTTGATGAGAAAGTGAAGAAGTCTACAGCTAGGGACCCATCTTCTCCTCCAGACTGCACAAAAAGAAAAGGTTTAGAACATTAATATCAAATGTGTGTGGAATTTTTTAAAGACCTTCTGGTAAATATTTTGACAGAACTTGGCTCTAAGCATAGTTATTTTTTTTTCTTTTTTCTTTTTTTATCAGTAACTACACGTGCAGTTGGAGGCTCTTGAACCCATGACTGTATCCTCCACCTTGTCCTTACAAGAAGAGGAGAACTCGACTTCAAATTATAGTTAATATGCTTCTTCTTCTTTTTTTCTTTTTTTTATTTTAATTTCAAGTTGAATTCAAAATTTAATACTTAAATGCTAACTCACATTTCAGCACACAAGTACTCCTTTTTATAATTACTTGTAGCCCTTTCTCCACCTCTGGTGATTTGTTGGTGTTACTCACCTTTTTTGCATCTCAACAGATCAAGTCCAAGCAGAGAAAGAGAATATGAGGTTGTAGATACAAATTGTCAAGATTGTCCATCCTGATATTTATACAGAGTTCTTCAAATTTTCTATAAAATTTTTGACAGAGCATAACAGATGAAAGAATCTGACAAAACCTTCAAGACTGACATGCTCTTCATCTTTGCTTCAGAAATTATTAGGTTTAAATACATAGAAACTTCAACCTGAAAATTCATCATTATAACTTTCCCAAACCCCTAAATGCCACAAAACATTCAATTCAAATTAAGAAGCAATGTTCTAACAATAAATTGAATTACTACAATTTTATTAGAAACCATAACACCTGATATAACAAGATACTACAGCCAATGTTAAAGATTAAAATAATACCTTAGTGGGCGTGTATGATTTACAACCCATCTGAATGACAAGATCAGTATAGCCTCTATCCAACAACTCTTGCTTAACTTCCCAAGTATCCACTGCTTTAACAAGAGCATCAAAACAAGTAGTTCCCATGGTTACAAAAACCGTTTTCCACGGCTTTTCAGCATCCTCAGTATCTCCTATCTATGATGGCTTATTTCTTGCCACAATGCAAACCATAAAATGCCTAAAACAAAAACAAACACAACCGCAAAAACATAAAAATAATTTTTGGGAAAAGTGCAACTCCTAATCAAAAAATATCAAACCATCCTCTTCTCATTTCAAAGTTTCACACACACAATTTATATCTGCTACTAAATATACTTTATATTGTATTATATATATAACAATAATCATAAAGAACCCAATAGTCATTGTAGAAGACTGACCGGTTATTTTTTAAAAAAATAATAACAATTTGATAGCTAGGATTGGGGGGATTTGAACCCTAAATGTCTCCCTTTGAAACAACAAGAAATGCCGATTGAATTACAAGGCTCTTGGTAACACTGATATACATTAAGAAAGAGAAACAGGAAATCACCCAAGATAATTTTCTAAACTTTAAAATTGAAAAATATGCACCATACTTTGAAGTAAGATCTACCACTGTAAATGAGTGTGACCAATATAAATTCCCAAAATAAAAATAATTTTTACTAATTAGTAATTAAACTAGACCATGAAATTAAAGAGCATCACAAATACAAGATATACATCAATAAATTTATAGGAATACTCAAAATACGATTCAAAAGGTTAATTTATACCTTATTCAGCAATAAATAAGGAGAGAGAAAAATTCTAGTGGGTACGCATATATGGTGGAAAGCAATAAATATTTAATGGTGTTTTATAAACTCTCAAAGTGTACAATTTTTAACCCTTTCCTAATTACCCAGCTTAGGCTGAATTTAGCTGCCTTGTTGCAGCAGAGTTAGCTCAAGAGCAAGGTAGTTTAATGGGCAAGGTAGTTTCAGTCTTGTCTCTATGGTAGGGATAATTGGAGCCAAACACCTGGAGCATCTAGGAGATATATGCTAGGTTGATGACCAATCTGCAGCTTAGCAATCAACATTTAAGCATACATAGATTTTGAAACAAAAGCATGGCAGTAGGACAAAGAAAGAGAAAGTGATGCAGGCAATGAGAAGCTAATTTTAGTTTGTTTTATTTACTTTTAAATGTCCTATGTCAATACACCTTGAGTTTCTAGGACATATATGCTAGGTTGATATACAATCTACAGCACAGCAATCAACATTTAGGCATATATAGATGTTGAAAAAAAAGCATTTAGCAGTATGACAATAGAAAGAGAAAGTGACACAGGCAGTGAGAAGCCAGTTTTATTTGTTTTAAATGTCCTATGTCAATTTTGGTATCAGAGCAAGATTTTGCACTATGTTTTCTTGTAGTGATACATGCCTTTGATTATGCATTGGGAAGAGTTACAGATGTGTCTTAAAGAAAAGGTTCTTCAAATTTTCAATATAGACTTAAACAAAGGCTTTATGATGAGATGGTTAGTTTTCACCAAGGTAATCAAAATCGTAAGGACCGTAGGCTTAGGGTTTTGAAGCTTTGGATTTTGTGGTTTAATAAGTGACAAATTTGAAAGGGTTTAAGTTGTCGGAATGTAAGAACGTGAAAGAAAAGATAAACTTCTAGGCATCACACCTTGAAAAAGGTTGCATCACACAAACCTTTGACAAGTTTCACTGCTTCTCTAAACATCTGAAAATTTATTATTATCCTTCTCAATAGAAAGGATTACAAATCTTAAAATAGAAGACTAATACCTATTCCTAGTAGAACTTGGATTTCTTAAAACCTTGGACTTCTTGGGCTTTTACTACTTAACCCAAATAAATAACCAAACTTAAATAAAATCCAAAATAAGACCTAAATGACTATTAATACAGTCCATATCATTACATATTTCCCTTGACATTTAAAAATAAATAAAACTGACTTCTCACTGCCAGCATCAGACAGGAAACAATAGAAAGAAGAAAAACCAAGAATAAAAAAGAAAAGGACCAACCAAAAGATTGATGATTTGGCCTAATGTCCAAGACGAGCCTTTAATGAGGCTTATGCAACTGATAATTAAACATGAGACCTAATCCTAAGAGTTTATTCTCCTATTTATATAAATCTTCAGATGTTTACCAGCTTAAAAAGAGAATGGAAGGTGTAAATAGATAAATAAGTTTGTAAGAAAGCAATTAAAGAGGGGGGGGGGGGGGGGTTGATAATCAATTGAGCAAACAGAGAAAATTCATAGTTTATAGAAAATGTTCTTTTGTTGCCTACAAATAAAAGCATGACATCTAACAAGGTGTGTTACAAAAATCAAAATCAAGCCAAGTACCAACAATTTACAGGTAAAACCAATATATCCAATCTTGTAAGGATAGACATGTATAATGTAGCACAACATAATAAGAGCAACATTTAATACTCAAATTGCACATATGATACTACAAAATACTTGTCAATATGAACTTCACAAAGATTGTGCTTATCTAGAAACTTCTAAAAACTACTCTTTTTTTTTTTTTTTTAAGTTTTTACAAACTACTCTTTTACAAAGACTAATCTTCGTATTTAAATCACACATTTAACCATCAAGTAAAACCAAGCTCTCAATTCCAAGATTGTTGTCTAGACTATCAATGTCAAATGAGGCAACATAGCTTGTTTTAGGTTTTTTAATCATAACTTCATGAAAGTCACTGCAGCCCAAGAACCTCAGGACAGAATCAAATGGTACAGTTATTTTAGTCCAAGACTCAACCACACCATATTCCATCATCGCCCATATTTGACATATATCATATCCGCCAAAACAACCAAAGCCAGAAATCCCTTGAACACTGCTAGTCGTTCAGGTAATTCAAATTTATTGGAAAACTCATCAAAGTAATTTTGCGGCAGCATTATCTCTCGAAATCTCTCCTCATTGAGATCAAAGCACAAAATAAATTTGTGATCCTTAGTATATATTAGAGAGTGCAGAGCTCCATTAACAAATACAAAGGGCTTCCCCGTATATCAACAATAGGAGACCCTCTCAATGACTCGACAGATATCTCAACACTTCTCCACGAATCAGTACTCAGAGTGTACACCTCCGCCAGCGGCAGCTCTTTCTCAAACACAATTCTGAGAATCTTGAAGTCATTGGTTTGAGAATGATATATAAGTCCATGAGCGACACCGCGACAAAAAAATTTGTCACAGCAAACGAGAGTAGGAGTGAGAATCTTAAACTTTTTAATAACTGGGTTCCACAAATATATTCTATAATGGATTTCAAAGAAGCAGTATATGCCATTACAGAAGCCGACGAATGAGTCAAAACTAAAAGGGATTTCAAAGCCTGATATCTGGGTAAATGTGCAATAGCTATTGCGAACAAACACACTCAATTCATGGCGAGGATATACAGCTTGTGATGTACATAGCAGATAACCATTATGATCATTATTAACATTATTGGGTAACAATGATTTTGATCGGTTGAGTTGTGCGGTAATGAAAAGAGGGTTTGTGATGATTGAGTACCAAGGTTTTGAAACGCACCTGAATCGGATTATGGGTTTCACTGGTAACCAAACCAGAATGTCGAATACGACGTCGTCCGGTAAACGCTCGGACGAGAGTTTTGGGTTTCTCTTCTGAGACATGGCTGATTGATTCGACCGACGTTTAGGGTTTAAGGTTTGTCGTTTGTGAGATAAGATCGCAATAAGACCTAAATACAGAAACATTCAGTAGGGTTTTTGAACCAAACCAATCTTGTTTTGGGCTTTTTTTATTGCTACAAGCCCAAGGTATGGCCCAATTACTTGGTGGACTCGGCTCATTCCTCCCATATTTCAATCTTTCGACGGATAATCAACCAGTGAGAGAGGATGGAGTTTGTGAATAAATTCTTTATCATGTTGATTTTAGGTTTTAAATGTGGTTGTGTTTTGTTCTCATTAAGTTTTTAGCCTGTGGCATACTCATACAGCTTTAGGAGAACAAGTAAATTGTAGTCCTCTTGAGTGGTTACTTGACCAAAAAATAAAAAATAAATAAATAAAAGTATCATTAGCAAATAGGATATTAGAAACCCATGGGACTCCTCAATATACTATCACCCCTCTAATCTTTTTTTGCTAAAAATCACCCATCTAATCAAATCTTTAGATTTAGCTTGTCTCAATGAAGGTGTGAGGCCCTCAATAGAGAAGCTTATCTCTTTGAGGCTATGAGGTCCTTAGCAGAGAATAAAAATAAGTAAGGGGAGATGGGATCTTCTTTTTTAATACCACTAATGGATAGAAAATAACTGTAATGATCGTCATTTATCAAAAGAGAGTAACTCATAGAAGTAATACACTCAATACTTAAGTTAACCCAACTATCATGAAAACCTAGAGCCTTAATCACCTTTCTCAAATATTCTCATACAACCTGATCATAAGCCTTGCTTATGTCAAGCTTTAGTGTCATGCTTGTTGTTTTTCCTCTTTAATTGTTTTTCATGTGATGAAGTGTTTCAAATGCTATCAAAATGTTGTTAGAAATCAATCTAAGTGGAACAAAGGAACTTTGTGTTTCGAAGATAATGTATGAAATAATTTTCTTTGAATTGTTTGCCAACATCTTTAAAATAATCTTATATAACTATTAGGTTTGAATTGGGTGATATGTTTAACAAAATTATTATAAATTTTAATTCTTATTAACGTTTCAAGTCTCTTATAATATGGTTTAGCAAAAAAAAAAAAGTCTCTTATAAAATGAAAAACTTCACCTTCTTCTAGGTAGAAAACAATAATCCTAACATATGTTGAAAGTACTTACATAGCTAAGAGTCATGTGATTTATTATCATTATTCTCTTCTCTTATAAAGAAAACTTGGTTTCAAATCCCCCCCCCCCCCCCCCAACTCCACTTATAGGTGGTAAAAAAAAGTATAAACATAGAATTAATTTTAGAAAAAAAAAAAAAAAGATTTTATTGTCACCAAAAACGTCTTTATCAATATTTTAGAGTATTTTTGTTATTAAGAAATTGTCCACAATGATTAAATTATTAATTTTATAATTACTGCCAAGAGATTTGCAGTTTAGTGACATTATTTGCATAATGGAGTAGATATGAGGTAAAGACCTATTTACATTGTACCACTTGCATGGTTTGGGTTAACTCTATTATCTAATACATTATCTTATCCATTTTTATATAATTACTAAAAATGTGTGCATAATGGAGTAGATATGAGGTAAAGACCTATTTACATTGTACCACCTGCATGGTTTGGGTTAACTCTATTATCTAATGCATTATCTTATCCCTTCTTACCCCACACACCCCCCCAAAAAAAAAAAAAAAAAAAAACTAATCACATTCTATCGTGTTTTTTGGACCAAACAAATCTTGTTTAATTTGGGCTTTCTTTTTTTAATGATGGGACTAAAAGAGTTTTGTGTTATGTAATTGTTACAAGTTCAAGGTATGGCCCAATTACTTGGTGGACTTGACCGACTCCTCCATATTTCAATCTTCCATCAGCCACTTGTGATGAAATTGCACCCTATGGGATATGGATCATGAGAGAGATGATGGAATTTATTAAAATTATTTTCTTTAGGGGATTTTTTCCCCAAAATATTTATTTGGAGCTCATGGCTATCCTATTATTATTACAAGAATGGGAAAAAATGGGATTTCAATTCTAGACGTCTTGGTTGAAGTGCAGGATAACAATTTGATTAGCTTAAGCTCCTAGCTTTAACCCCCCCCCCCCCCCCCCCCCCAAAAAAAACTCCAAAAGAAAGAGAAATAAGGTTGATTTTTGGGTAAGGTGCCAATCATGGGGCTTGCAATTAGGCAAGGAATTGTACTTTTCTTGCAAGTTTATACTCTTGACTCTTCTTTTTTCTTTTTTCTTTTTTTTATAAATAAAACATTGTAAAATTTTCAAGTTTTAATATTTTAAACTTGTTGCATTTAAAAGTATAATCAAAGAAACAAACATTACCTATCATGAGCCTCTTGACTCAAGTAGTATTTTTGGCTACCACCGAGTGTGGTGGTTTAATGGCACAGGGGTTAACCCCCACCCCACACATTTATTTGGTGGACGGTAAGTCTTGACATTGAATCTTAAAATGGGAAGCATTAGGAATTATTTCCACGCCTACGCCCTAATGTATACTAGTGCCTTGGCCCTTAGGGTTGGATTAGGCTACGACTCAATTGTTTTTGTTGCTTACTAAGCCACCAATGGATAGGGAGCTAATATCATCATACCCAAGTAGGGATGCCACCTTCGATCGTCCCACCCACCCTTTTTTTGATTATATGAAAAAAGTAGCGTTTCCAAATCTCCACATAGGAGACAACTCAAGTTCAATTCCTATCAATAATCTTTAGTGTTAGGTGAAGAGTGAGGTTGTAGGTTCAAGATTTGGGTCCTTTTTTCACTTATCAATAGTTTTAAAAAATAAAAAACAAAAACAGAGAGATTAGTTTGAATTCCCATGAGTTTGACCCCCTTAAACAAAAACAGAGAGATTAGTTTAAACAAAATTTCTTAAATTGACTTTATTGAGAAAGACTAGCCCTATTTATATGTAGACTCATTTTAGAATGTAGCAAATATTAATATTTTTTTACAAACAATATATAATTCATAAACATGCAAACTTTATTGCATCACATAAACCTACTTTACATTTATTAACGATTTGAAAATCATTCTTGTTTCCTTTAAAGAAGAAGAAGATCTATCTCCATATGATTTATTGGGTGGGTGGGGATATGAAATGTTTTTAACTCATGGTTAGATATTTGCTGCCACACAACTTGAGTGAACAGACAAGTCACACTACGATGTGAGTTGCATGTTGAATACTCTTAGGAGTTTCAATTGGTGATTAGGTATGTACCTATTTCTTAGGAGTTGTGATAGGAAACACATAATGATCCTATGTGTTAAGATTTTATTTATTTATTTATTTTGATAAAAATATGTATTAGGAATTGGGATATGATATTGATTTTATCTCATAGTGTAGTAGCCAAAAGATGGACATCGGATAGTTGTGAATATTAGGTTGAATTGTTATATGACAATTCCATAATCTTCAAGTCTATTCCGAATAATTGTTAATATTAATTGAATTCAAAATGTAACAACCATATAATAAATTTTTGTGTTAATATTTTATTTGCAATCCTTACTCTCATCGAACTTAAGAGAAAAGAGAGAAATTTCAACACAACTTTTAGTCTGATATGATTTTATTATCATTGGGGAATGACTATAAAATTGAAAGCGATTCTTAACCTAAGAAACAACTATTCAAACGTTAAGCAACACACTAAATCTAATAAATGTCGTGTGTGTTAGATTGAAGGGAATTTGAGGATTTAAATAGAAGATGATTTAATCCCAAGGTATATGTTATCAAAACTTAATCTTGGTGTAAATCATAAACAAACAATAAATTGATTGTCCTCTAATCAAAATAAACAAATTGATTGCCCCCCTATCAGAAAATAATAAATAAATTGATTGTCCCTAATAATAATTTTCAGCTCAAAGTGCACCTCTTTCCCTAAAAAATAGAAAGTCAAGTTGTGCAGCTACTCTCCTACCACTAAAATGCACCTCGAACATTTAAAACTGCCAACAAGTATTGAGCAACAGCTACTCTCCTACCACTGAAATCTTTCACAAACCCCCTCATTTGCATCAAAGAAATTGGAAACTTGTCCCAAATAGAATTAGTAAAGTGTAGCAATAGCAATTTAGAAAGATTTAGCATACTTTATGCTTAAAAAGCATGCATGTTTCCCTGCGTGTAGTTGTACATGTGTTCACATTCATGCGTACTCTATTCATGTATAAAGAAATCTTATAGGGAGAAATTACTTGAAAGAGTATTATACCTGCAAGAGCTAGCTTCTCAGTCTTGTCTCTATGCTAGGGATACTTGGAACCAATATACCTAGAGTGTCTAGAACACATATGTTAGGTTAATTTATATGCAACTTAGCAAGCAACATTTAAACACACAGATGTTGAGACTTGAAAGAAGAGTATTTAGAAGTGGAACAGCATAAAAAGAAAGGAAACAGAGTATTTAGAAGTGGGACAGCATAAAGAGAAAGGAAACAATAGAAAGACGAAAATTTCTGATTTGAAAAGAAAAGGATTCAGCCAAAAGCTTGATGAATTAGGCTAGTGTCCAATATGGGTTGTCAAATGAGGCTTATGCAGCCGATTTAATTATTACAAACTTTGAGAATAAACTTGAGACCTAATTCCAATAGTTTATCTCCTATTCATATAAATCTATAGATCCTTGCCAACTTAAAAATAGAACAGAAAATATAAATCGATAAATAAATTAGTAAAAAAGCTATCAAAATAGGGGGGAACTCGTTAGGTTGGAGCCTAGTGGTGGGAGGCTTGACATGAGCTGTAGACAGACATTCTAGGCTCGAATCACCACTAGTGGTTTTCCTGGATTACTTGACAGATGATTCTGACAGGTGGAGTCATGTGTTCAAGATTTACTCCTCAAAGATGAGTCCTAATGGCCCTATCTTGATAAGGCTCCGCATCATCAAAACAGGGGGAAAAAAAGAATAGCAATCAATTTAGCCAACACAACAAATTCATAGTTTATGAAAAATATCTTTTGTTTCCTAGGAATCAAACATGACATCCAACAAGGTGTGTTGCAAAAAATCAAAATCAAGGTTACCACGAAGTACCAACAATATTAACAAATTATCTGTAGAATTAACTACAATTGTTAACTTGATACCCAATCCAGTAATCATTATGCTAGGATGAGTGACACAAGGCTATGGTGGCTAAACATGTATGTTTCACTATAAGATTACATTGTTCTAGAATGACCACAAAAAATCAACCAGGATTTCCACATTACTTTCATGTCTACTACAATAGGAAAGAAAACAGAACATAACTTCTTCATCCACAGATTACATACCAAACAGAACTTTCCAACATCTTCACAAAATGACTTGCTAATGTGAATTTCAAAAAGAAGGCTGTCTTGCCTGAATTTCAAAGTAACTAATCTTCAAGTTCACTTCAGATTACATGTTTACACCATCAAACAATACTAGGCTCTCCAAGAAATTAGTAGTATAAGCCGCCCATGTAGCATTTTTAATTCCAAGATTTTCCTCGTTTCGACCCTCAGGATCAAACAAAACCAGTCCAGTGCCAATCTTTTTGATCAAAAGTTCACCATTGTCAGTGCAGCCAATGAACTGCCCAACCTTTTCCATTGGTACACTTTTTTTAGTCCAAGACTTAACAACCCCATACTCCCTCATCACCCATATGTGGAAAACATCACCCTCTTCATCTTCAGCTTGAACAAAAACAATCAAAGACAACGATCCCTTGAACACCACAAGTTTTTCAAATTGTAGATGAACTCCATTTAAGTAATCATTCGGCAACATTATCTCTCGGAATGTCTCCTCATTAACATCAAAAGACAAAATGAATTTATAGTTCCCAATATACGCTATAGAATGCAAAGCGCCATTGAAAAACACACACGGGGATTCATCAATTCTATCAATAGATCCATTGGGTTCAAACCTATTTAACGAGTCCACCGATATTCCAATCCCTTTCCTCCACGAATCCCTACTCAGTGTATAAACCTCAGCTACAGCTGGGACCACTTTTCCTTCTCCATTCAACCCTTCAAAACACACCATTCTCACAATCTTGTAGTCATCATTTTGAGAACAATAAGCAAGTCCAAGAGCAATATGACGACAATGCCTTGTGAAACAAGTACCATCAAGTACCTTCTTAAACTTCCTAATACTTGGGTTCCACAAATTTATTACTCTATGACTACCTAAGCAAAATAAGCCATTACAAATGCCCAATATACGTGAACCAGAAAAGGGTATTTCATATTTGGAAACCTGGGTCAACGTTCGGTCCCTATTGTAAACAACAGCACACAATTCTTTGCCACACAAAAACTCCACAGGCAATCGTGTATATAGCAAATAACCATTGGACAAAGATTTGGCTTGGTTGAGATGTGTGGTGATGAAAAAGGGGTTGGTGATTGTGGAGCTCCAAGATCTGGAAACGCACCTGAATCTGATTAAGGATTTGGGTGGCAGTCGACTCAGGATGTCGATTAGGACATCGTCCGGCAGACGATCGGATGTAAGCATTGACTTCTTCTTCTTCCAAGACGACTCAGATTTTTGTCGTTCTGTTATGTTGTGAGACATCCTCGACTTTTTTTGTTTTGTCATTTGTGCTTGTGGTTTCTCTGAATTCTGATCAAAATTTATATATGGGATTTTAAGAAAGAGGAAGTAAAGGTGAGTAAAACCTATAATTCAGGATTTTTTTTTTTATAGCATAAATGCACTTTTAGTACCAACATTTTGAACTTTTTTCATTTTGGTCCTTACATTTTATTTTTATTATTTTTAGTCTCTAAATTAATTAACGCCTGACATTTAGGTCCTTTCCGTCACTCAACTAACGGCAAAAGCTGACGTGACAAACGGAGTGCACTATTGGCACATTAAATGCTAACATGTCTATTAAAATAATATTAAAAAATGCTACATTAGCATCCACATCAGCTTCCACGTCACATCTAACCTTAAAAAAATAAATTTATCAATTTTAAAAATAATAAAAATTATAAAAAAACAAAAAAAAAAATTAAAAACAAAAAAATGATGGAACTTAGGATTTGTTATGTTTGTGCCTAGTTTCCTTTTCTTCTTCTTCCCCAGATCTTTCTCTCAGTTTCTCCGCCTCCCTTTCTTTCTTTAGCCTTCTTTCTTTCTTCCTCTTTTTCTTCTTTCTCCCTCTATCTTGGTGCTTAGCCTTCTTGAACTCTTTAAGCAAGTTCCTTCACTTCTCTAATCTCCGACAAAACCTACTCCCACAAGTGCTTGTTCGACTTTAGCTTGAACCCACGTCTCAGCTCTCGTCTTGGACCCACATCTCGACTCGCCTTGACTTTGACTTCGACTTCATGGTCCTCGTCCCCACCACTGTTATTGCCGAGAATCATTTGCTAGTGCTGGTGGTGAGAGTGGGCATGCGTGTGAGGGTGAGGTTGAGGAGTGTGGTAAGGTGGTAGGTTGCCGCTGCCCGTGCCATCATATGGGTTTCCAATTAGATTGGAAACCCCTTTCCCTTCTCACTTTCTCATCTCTCTCTTTATCTGGGTTGAGTTTGCTTTATTTGTTTTGGATTTGTGATAAATTTGAAAAGGGATAATATGGGTTTGTGAAAGGAAGTTTTTGGGTTTGTGATAGAGAATTTGTTGGGTTTGTGTATAAGGGGATTTGATGGGTTTGTGAAAAATGTTTAGATCTTAGGATTGACATAAAAAATTTGGTTGGTTGTCAGATCTAGATTTTTTTTTTTTTGGTGAAATTGAAAAATTTGTTTGGTTGCCAAGAAAATGTATAAGAGTATCTTAATTTTCCTTAAAACCAATCTAAGTTCAAGGATGGAGTTCTTCACTACCTTGAGTCCATTGATTGCCACGGATTGTGTGTGTTTTTGTGTTTGGTTGACAAGAAATGACAAGAAAATGCTAGAAAATTGGGTGTGTGTTGTTATATTTAAATTTGGGTTTGTGTTCATTGTGTTATTGTTGAAGATGAACTCAGATGATGAACTCTGTAGGGTCCATTTTTGCAGCCCAAGCCCAAAAGATATGGGTTAAAGGCCCAGCGAACCCAGGACAATAAATTTGTAGAGAGTAGGTGAAAGAGCTAGGCTGGTTATGAAGTAAACAATGGTTGGCCAGGTTACTTGCAGTGATGATAATATGAACTAATGCTTGAACAACTCCATGAATATATGTCTGAAGAGATGTTTTATTAAGTGAACAATGATTACAACATTCAGAGTTACAGTAAAGATTTTCTCTTCCTTTTTCTCTCTCTCCTCCGTCCCCTATTATTAGGGACCCTTCTTCTTTATATAACATCATCTCCTATCATCTCCATCGTCCACCTGTTCTTCATCTGCGTATCTACTCAAGTGCATATCACGTCATGTGTCTACTTTAGTTCTTTGTGAGTGGCGGTAGCCGAGGTTATACTGTTCAGGGGTCTTCTCCACATAAATGTGGCCAGAAAAGCTGTTGCAGTGCATTAAATACGGTGGTAGCAGCTTTTCCTTTAGATATTTTTTAGTTCTGATCATCTCCGGATGCACCCAGGACTTATCATTATCATTGGGATTGTTAGAAAGATTATTCGGACCTTTCACACGTTTGTTTGATCAAGGCTATTTGTGGCCGAGGAGTAAGACGTCTTCGGACCAGTGATGACCTTTTAGGACAGCACTCCCCCTTTACTTCTGGGCTTCCTGCTTCAGATGGGCCGCCCCAACCACCTATTGCTCCTCGGAAATACAATAGTCCTTAACAGGGTGTCCCGGGCCCATTAAGTAGCTCTGGGCTTTTTCCCCCACAATAGCCCCTCAAAATCTTAATTTTTCCCTCGCGTCCGAAGAGAAAAAATGGGATTTTGACTTGTCATGGGGTAAAAGCTTGAAAACAGACAAAAGTTCGGCCTGGCACGTGTGTAGGTATAGATGCGCGTGCTCCATCATTGCTGCCGTTGTTTTCCGTATTCTCGAAGCGCTGCGTTAATTACAACAGGGGGCGCCTTGTCTTTTGCATCCAACGATGGACTATTGATCCAACGGACGGGGTTCTTTCTCGGGATTTTGGCAAAATAACTTCTGCCCCTCCGTTTGACCTCGTATAAAATCTCAGAGGTAGACATTTCTTCCTTACTTTGCAACTCTCAGATCATTCCACAAGAACAAGCACACAAACGCTCCGAGCTCTTCCAATCGCCGATTTCAATCCCTCCCAGAGTTCTCAAGAATCCTTCTGCGAGTTCAGAGATCGGTCTCTAGTCCAGTTCCTGTAAGTTTTCATCATCCCAGTTCTTTAGTTTTCTCTTCGGCTGTCCATTTTTCCCTTTGAGCGACCATTTCCTCACTGCTACATCACACCTCCATTTTTTCGTTGAGTGATGGGTAAACTCGAGTATTTGGTAGATAGCCCTGCCCAGTTGGAGAAGTTTAGGGCCACATACCGCATACCTCCAAACGTGGGTGTGAGGTATTGCCCTCCGGAGAAAATATTAACTGATCGAAAAATGGGGGAAGTCGTGATTCCTGTCATCGCCTTCCTAGAGGGTGGAATGACGATCCCTATGGGCCCTATCACCACTAGCTACCTTCGAAACCATAGGATTACCCCTTGGCAGTGCGCGCCTAATATGTTTAGGATCCTAGGAGTAATTGAGGACCTTAACCGCCACCTAGGATTGGGGCTCACTTGGCTCGACATGGTGCACATGTATGAGTTCCACAGCCAGCAAGGAGCGGGATATTATTTAAAATCCCGGTTCGACGTTGTTAGGCTCATCTCCTGCCTTCCCAAATCCAATAAAGGGATGAAGGATGACTACGTGATCATCTCAGGCGCGTGGTATGACGGCCCTCACTGTTTGACCAAACTAGGAGAGCCAGGTGGGACACGTTAGGCTTAGGCACACTAACCATAGGCTTAGGATCTTCGTCTTTTAACAGTTTTTGATTCTTCTTGTGTTGCTGCTTTCCAGTTTCTAACAAAGCCCTGCTGTGACTTGTAACAGATAAGAGAAACATCTCTCCTCGGCTCAGCCTCACCAACTTCGCCACGCTTAACTTTTTGCTACAGTCCGAGATCTTCGTAAGTGAGGATGGACAACTCCGATCGGCTCCCCTCATCCTAGGGTACAAAGCGAAGCGAAAAGACTTCCAACCGATCGGCAACGCGATAGTCCAGGGAGACAAACGTCTCAACCGTATCGACGTTTCGTTTAAGGGTTTTTTGGCTCCGCACGACCTTCCACCTGTACCACACCCAAACCCCCAGGGTATACCCCCTCTCGTACAGCCACTCCAGCAAGTTCCCCTCGGACCAGAGGCTGAGGGTGAAAAGGTTAGTTCCTCCACCTCCTCGCTATAAGAACAAATAGACAAGTTCCACTTTGGGGGGGAAGCTTCAGGGGCAAATCAAGTGGTAGAGGTTTCGGACGCTGAGGGAGGAGGTGACAGGCAGTCCAGTGTCCACCCATTTTTGGTAACTGCCCTCCCCGAGGACTCTTCGGACGAAGACATGACGGATCTGAAATGCCTGATGAGGAATAGGGGCCAAAAGGCCGAGTAAAAAGGCACTGGGACCTCTCAACCAGTAGAGATCCCGCCTCCAGCGCCTCCCAAGGCTCCTGAACTCGACTTGAAGCCCATACCGAATTTATAGAAGAAGAGGCCCTACGAGCCTGAAGAGAGGGAGGTAGGGGTGCCACAAAAAATGAATAAGTAATAGAAAACGGTGAAAGAGCCTCGAGGAAAAAGGGCCACTTCCACAGAAAGCCGAGACGAGGTCCTCAGGGCTGAGGTACGCCGAGGAAGGGGACTTCGCATCTGGTCCCCTAGGCTAGAGCTGGATGGTGCCTCCATTCCTTGGGATGCGTCCCTCAGCAATTATGATGGGGGAAGGGCAGGGTATGTTGCTGAGGCCCTGCAGCAGCCACTCCTCCTCCCCCATGATATGGAGTCCTACAGGCGCTTCAATCAGCAGGAGCTCTTCTTGTCCCGTAAGAGGGATATAGCCATGGTAAATAAACTCATTCTCTTAATTTAGGTTCTATTTTTAATTTGCTCTGCTCCCTTTCTTCATCCCATGTCGAAAATGTTGCCATGCAGATTATTCAGCAAATCTACGTGGCTGAGGAATGGAACAGGAAGTCCTACCTCGAGGCTCAAGCAGCAGTCCAGTCTCAATCCGAGGCGGAGAAAGCTCTTGGCCAGCTGAAGGAGGAGTATGCTCGCACGTCCGAGCAGATTAAAGCCATGACCAGGCAGAGGGACAATTACAAGGCCGGCCTCCAAACCGCCGAGACCCAGGCCGAGGAGCAACGTAAACAATTGCGCACGTCAAAGATCAACCTGGCGACCGAAAGGGAGCTGGTGAAGGGTCTCAGGGCTGAACTCCAAAAAGCCAGGGAGGGCGCCCGAGTAGCCGAGCAGGAGGTTCAATTGGCCAAGGAGTCAGTTGAAGTTGAGAGAAAAGCGGCATATCAGTTGGGAGTGGATGAGACTGGGAAGCTGCTTACGGAGCAATTTGCTTCAGTTGCTCGTGAGTACTGCGATGTAACCTGGCAAAAGGCACTGGACGTCGCTGGGGTCCCTTCGGACTCTCCCCTGAGGCTACCTGGGAGCATATACTATGATCCAGAGATCCGAGAGCTCCCAGAGACTGACCCTTCTCCTGCTCCACAGCTTTTTAAGGCTAAGGAGCAAAGCTTAGTCAGTGTAGCTTCCCCATCTGCCCTTAATGCATCCAGAGAGGCTGGTCTACCAGTTGAACCAGCCAAAGACAAAGGTCAAGGGTTGGACGAAGAGAAGACTCCTGCTGAGTCCCAGAGCCAAGCCCCAGAAGCTTCTGCTCAGACAGGCCAGGTTGCTGACCCTGTGGTTCCTTCAGCTCAAGAGTAGATACATAGGGCCTCCTTTTTTTGTGTTTTTCTTTTTGTGAGAGATTGTAAGCTACTCTTTTGATTAATAAAGTAGTTTCTCCTTCACATTTATTTGCTCTGCTGTGTGTAATAGAACTTACTATTATTATTGAAGTCCTGTACTTTGACTTTATTGTGATCCTGATATCATGTTAACAACGTGCATGACTAAGATTGGTATTAGAAAAGGGCAGAATGTATGAGAACTATTACTAAACAACAAAAACTACAGGGGTTATAGTAAAAAGCTCCACAAGCCTTTCCAAATGTGCACAAAAGACTAAGAGGCAGTATAGGTTAGGGTTAATCTAAACACGTTCAGGAATCTCAATCATGGCTGATTATAGAGTGATATTTCAATAAGAACCATTACATTAGATTTAGATTCAAGCAGTTAGAGAGCTGTGATAGAGTGTTAACTTACTCAAGTCGTCTGGTCCGAGGACCACGGGCATAGCTAGATTTAAGTTTAAACACTTAAAGAAATTGTAACATAGTGCTAACTAACCCATATCATCTGGTCCGAGGACTACAGACATGAGTGAATTTAAGTTTAAACACTTAAGAGGAATCGTAACATATTGCTAACTAACCCATATCATCTAGTCCGAGGACTACAAGCATGAATGAATTTAAGTTTAAATACTTAAGAGGAATCGTAACATAGTGCTAACTAACCCATATCATCTGGTCCGAGGACTACAGACATGAATGGATTTAAGTTTAAACACTTAAAAGGAATCGTAACATAGTGCTAACTAACCCATATCATCTGGTCCGAGGACTACAGGCATGAATGGATTTAAGTTTAAACACTTAAGAGGAATCGTAACATAGTGTTAACTAACCCATATCATCTGGTCCGAGGACTACAGGCATGAATGGATTTAAGTTTAAACACTTAAGAGGAATCGTAACATAGTGCTAACTAACCCATATCATCTGCTCCGAGGACTACAAGCATGAATGGATTTAAGTTTAAACACTTAAGAGGAATCGTAACATAGTGCTAACTAACCCATATCATCTGCTCCGAGGACTACAGGCATGAATGGATTTAAGTTTAAACACTTAAGAAAAATCGAACATAGTGCTAACTAACCCATATCATCTGCTCCGAGGACTACAGGCATGAATGGATTTAAGTTTAAACACTTAAGAGGAATCGTAACATAGTGCTAACTAACCCATATCATCTAGTCCGAGGACTACAAGCATGAATGGATTTAAGTTTAAACACTTAAAGGAATCGTAACATAGTGCTAACTAACCCATATCATCTGGTCCGAGGACTACAGGCATGAATGGATTTAAGTTTAAACACTTAAAGGAATCGTAACATAGTGCTAACTAACCCATATCATCTGGTCTGAGGACTACAGGCATGAATGGATTTAAGTTTAAACACTTAAGAGGAATCGTAACATAGTGCTAACTAACCCATATCATCTGGTCCGAGAACTACAGGCATGAATGGATTTAAGTTTAAACACTTAAAGGAATCGTAACATAGTGCTAACTAACCCATATCATCTGGTCCGAGGACTATAGGTATGAATGGATTTAAGTTTAAACACTTAAAGGAATCGTAACATAGTGCTAGCTAATCCATTTCATCTGGTCCGAGGACTACAGGCATGAATGGATTTAAGTTTAAACACTTAAAAGAATCATAACAGATTGATATGCTGGTTAAAAGAAGAGTTTGATTAATAATAATACCTTTTGAGGTTATTTACATTCCATGGGCGTGGTATCACATGATTGTCTAGGTCTTCAAGGAAGTATGCCCTAATGCTAGCTCCTGAAGTAATACGATATGACCTTTCCCAATTAGGCCCTAATTTTCCCCAAGCTGGGTTCTTTGCAGTGCCAACCACCTTTCTTAGTACCAAATCGCCAGGTTCCAGAGGTCTGAGCCTTACGTTGGCGTCGTAGCCCTGTCTAAGCTTTTGTTGGTAATGTGCTAATCGGACCATTGCATTTTCTCTCCTTTCATCAATTAGGTCCAAGCTCTTCTCTAGCAGCTCATCGTTACCCGTTGGACTAAACGAGCTAGTGCTCAGTGTCAGGAATCTAGTTTCCAAAGGTATGACAGCTTCAGCCTCGTAGGTCATTGAGAAGGGGGTCTCTTCAGTAGACCTGCGTGGAGTGGTTCTGTAAGCCCAAAGCACATGTGGCAATTCTTCTACCCGTTTACCCTTCGCGTCATCTAATCTCTTTTTCAAGCCATTCACAATGACCTTGTTGACAGCTTCGGCCTAGCCATTACCCTAGGAATAAGCTGGGGTGGAGTACCTATTTATGATCCCCAGCTTGCTACAATAGCTCCTAAATGCTTTGCTATCAAACTGCAGGCCATTGTCCGAAATGAGAACACATGGGACTCCAAATCAAGTAACTATACTCTTCCACACAAACTTTTGCACGTCTATGTCTCGGATGTTTGCAAGAGGTTCTGCTTCGACCCACTTGGTGAAGTAGTCAGTGCCGACCAGCAGATATTTCTTGTTTCTTGCAGCCTTAGGGAATGGTCCCACGATATCCAAGCCCCATTGGGTGAAAGGCCACGGGCTGGATAGCGGGTTGAGAGTTCCCCCTTGCTGATGAATGTGTGGGGCAAATCGCTGACACTGATCACATTTTTTAACATAATCCAGGGCTTCCTTTTGCATGTTTGGCCACCAATAACCTTGAGTGATGGCTCAGTGAGCCAAGGATCTTCCTCCAGTGTGGCTTCCACAGATTCCTTCATGTAGTTCTTCTAATAACAGCTCAGCCTTTTCAGGATGCATGCACAACAAGTACGGCCCTGAATAGGAACGTTTGTATAGTTTCTGATCTTCAGACAACCAGAACCTGGCTGCTTTCCTCTGAATATTATCGGCTTCTCCCTTCTCTCCAGGCAAGATATCTTCCTTTAGAAACTTAACTAAAGGGTCCATCCAACTGGGTTCAACCCTGACCTGATGTACTTGGATTACTTCTTTTCCTGCTACGGTAGGTTTATGCAAGTCCTCGATGAGGATAACTCTCGGCAAATCTTGTGCCGAAGAGGTGGCTAGAGTGGCCAAGGAGTCCGCGTGTGAGTTACCATTCCTAGGAATGTGCAACAAGCTGAAAGATTCGAACCCTGACTGCAGATGCTTAACTCGGCTCAAGTATCCCTGTATTCTTCCGTCCTTTGCCTCGAACTCCCCCTGTACTTGACCCACAATCAGCCTTGAATTCGAGAATAACTTTACTGCTTTTCCCCCCATCTTTTGGACCATATTCATCCCCATCAATAGGGCTTCATATTCCGCCTCATTATTTGTTGCCGAGAAGCCCAGCCTTAATGCTTTTTCAATAATGATTCCCTCAGGGGATATCAGCACTAGCCCTACTCCAGAGCCTCTCTAGTTTGCAGCACCATCCACTTACGCCTCCCAATGGGAAGGGCCTTGTTGAGAAATCATGCCAACCGATTTTTCATCCATGTCTGATGTCAGCTTTACTTCTTCTAGTCAGGGCTCCGTGAACTCGGCTACCAAATCAGCAAGCACCTGGCCCTTGATCGAGGTACGTGGCATATACTTGATATCAAAAGCCCCTAGGATCGTCCCCCATTTTGCAATTCTTCCAGTGTAGTTTGCACTTCGGAGTATAGCCCTGAGCGGAAGCTGGGTGAGAACGACGACTGTATAGGCTTGGAAATAATGTGGGAGCTCTCGTGTACCGAGCACCACTGCTAAAATGGCCTTTTCCAACGGTAAATAATGGACCTCGGCTTCATGCAGCAACTTGCTTACACAATAAACAGGTTTCTGCACACCGCCATCTGCTCGGATCAGTACCAAGCTTACAGCATGGGTAGCTACAGCGATATACGCAAACAAGACCTCGTCGGGCTCAGGGCTGGACATGATTGGTGGTCGAGCTAAATAATCTTTCAAATGTTGGAAGGCTACAGCGCACTCTTCTATCCACTCGAACCCTTTTCACTTGTTAATCAGGGAAAAGAAGGGCCGACACCTATCCCCTGATCGAGAGATAAATCGATTTAAGGCTGCTATTATCCCTGTCAGCTTCTGAACCTCCTTGGGATTTCGAGGAGCTTGCAACTCATTGATGGCCCTTATCTGATCAGGGTTAACCTCAATTCCCCTATGAGTCACCATATATCCCAGGAACTTGCCTGACCCCACACCAAATGAGCACTTAGCAGCGTTCAAGCGTAGCTTGTACTTCCTGAGAACTTCAAAGGTGCTTTCTAGGTCCTTCACGTGATCGGCCACTACTTTGCTCTTCACCACCATGTCATCTATATAAATCTTAATATTTCTTCCCAGCTGTGGTTCAAACATCCTCGTCATCATCCTTTGGTAAGTAGAGCCCATATTTTTTAAACCGAACGGCATCACCTTATAGTGATAGTTACCCGTAGGAGTCACAAAAGCAGTCTTTTCCTAGTCTTCCAAGGCTAAGGGTATCTAATGATAGCCTTGGAATGCGTCCAAGAAGCTCATTCGGGGGTGTCCGACGGTGGCATCTACTAGCCGATCGATTTTAGGTATGGGGAATGGATCTTTAGGGCATGCCTTATTTAAGTCGGTGAAGTCCACACATACTCGCCATTTCCCGCTCTTCTTTTTCACCACCACAGTATTTGCCAACCACTCTAGGTAGAAAACCTCTTTAATAGCCCCAGCTTGTTTGAGCTTTGCTACTTCTTCTCTGACTGCTTCAGCGTGTTCCTTAGATGGACGCCGAGGAGGCTGCTTCTTAGGGGTGATCATGGGGTTTACTTTTAAATGGTGGCATATAAATTTCGGATCCACCCCAGGGGCTTGATAAGCGTTCCAAGCGAATATGTCGAGGTTTTCCTTAAGAAGTTGCTCTAACTCCTCTTTTTCCTGCAACGGCAATTGGGATCCGAGTTGAAAGAATTTTTCGGGATTATCCCCAATGATGACTTTTGTCAAATCTTCGCACCCTGCGCCCTTGTTCGGATCTTCAGTGGGCGATGACTGGTGCTTTGGTTGCTATAAGCCCCTAGTTGACGACTCGGCTCCTGGCTCATGTTGAATGGCAGCCACTAAACATTGTCTAGCTATGGATTAATCCCCCCGGATTTCGTAAACCCGGCCTTCGGATGGGTATTTGATTTTCTGATGCAAGGTGGAAGAAACCGCCCCCAGCGCATGAAGCCAAGGTCTAGCTACAATTGCCGTATAGGGTGAAAAGACATCCACAACTATGAAATCCACCTCCACCACCTCTGAGCCAGTTTGCACAGGTAGTCTTATTTGGCCCTTCGGGGTAATAACTCTTCCTTCGAAACTGATCAGCGAAGAAGTATATGGTGTCAAGTCACTAAGTTTGAGGTTCAGCTCCCTGTAGAGATCAGGGTACATTATTTCTGCAGCGCTACCTTGGTCAACCATCACCCGTTTCACATCATACCCCCCAATTCTGAGGGTGACGACCAACGCATCATCATGAGGCTGGACAGTGCCCACCTTGTCTGCGTCTGAGAAACCTAAAACTAGTTGATCATCCAGTTTGCACATCTTCGGACCCTGGCCAGATTCCCCCGCAGGTAACCGATCCACCGACATGACCTTGGATGGCCAGGATCCTGTTCTTCCTAGGGCTGCAAAGATAACATTGATAGTTCCCAGAGGGGGTTTCAGAGGATCATCCCTCCGGGACTCCGCACTCATCGGACCTCCTCGACCACTGGTGTGATGTAGGAGATCTCGCAGTTTCCCTTTGCCGACTAGTTGTTCCAAATGAACCCACAAGTTCCTGCAGTCCTTAGTCGTGTGCCCATGATCCTGGTGGTATTGGCAGTAGAGATTGCGATTACGTTTGTCAGGATTCCCTGCCATCTTATTCGACCACTTGAAGAACGGCTCGTTCTTGACTTTTTCTAAAACTTGATGGACTGGGTCTCTGAATACGGTGTTGACAGTCTGGGGATTGGCTGCTCCTGACTGCGCAAGAAAATCTCTCCTCGGTTTGCTGTTGGTGTATCGATCCAACCTGAAATCCCTCCTCTCCTGGGGGATAACCTTTTTCTTGCCTTTTCCTTGTTGTTGGTCTTCTTTAACTCTCTTATACTTCTCAATGCGGTCCATTAGCTGACGCATGCTAGTAACGGGTTTACTAGACAAGGATGTCCTTAAACCATGATCGGTTGGGAGGCCGAGCTTGAACGTTTCTAGGGCCATTGCATCAAAATTGCCCTCCATGTCATTAAACATCTCCCAATATCTGTCCGAATATACCTTCAGTGTCTTTCCTTCCTGCATGCTCAAAGACAGTAGAGAAGACAAAGGTCGGGCCACTCTTCGGCAGGTGACAAATTGTGAACCAAAAGCTTGGGTAAGCTCTTTGAAAGAGCTGATGGAATTTGGGTTCAGCCCATCGAACCACCTCATGGCAACTGGCCTAAGACTAGAAGGGAAGACTTTACATATCAGTGCTTCGTCCCTGGAGTAGACAGCCATCCTCTGGTTAAAATGACTCACATGTTCCACGGGGTCTGTTTTACTTTTGTAGATGGTGAACGTTGGTTGATTAAAACGCCGAGGAAGTCTCGCCTCTTTAATCCTGAGCGTGAAGGGTGACCTAGAAATCTGGTTTAGAGCCCTGCTCATGGCGTCGTTTCCCACGTCTCCATGTGGTGGACTTCTGCGTTGCCCCTTGCAATGAGATTCTTCTTCATAGGTATAGGACTCGCTGGCTGGTGTCCTGGATTTATGTTGATAAGTGACGTCCGGCTCGTCATCAGGGTCCTCATCAGAGTACGAGGGAGCCCGTTTCCTCTTTGCATGGCGTAACTCCCTTTTTAGCTTTTCAATCTCTCGCTGTAAATCTCGATTCTTCTCTGCATGGGACATGTGACTCCCCCCATGCGATTGGTTCTGACCAGGGGGCACGGTGTGCACGCTACCCTCGCGGTCTTGTCTCCGCTCCAGATTAAGAAAGGGGTCAACGTGCTGGGATGCCCTAGACTCCGCTTCTTGTTGACCGTGTCCAGCCATCACCTACTGTTGTCTCCACCCCTGCACAAGCTCTTCCCACAGACGGCGCCAATTGTAGGGTCCGTTTTTGCAGCCCAAGCCCAAAAGATATGGGTTGAAGGCCCAGCGAACCCAGGACAATAAATTTGTAGAGAGTGGGCGAAAGAGCTAGGCTGGTTATGAAGTAAACAATGGTTGGCTAGGTTACTTGCAGTGATGATAACATGAACTAATGCTTGAACAACTCCATGAATATATGTCCGAAGAGATGTTTTATTAAGTGAACAATGATTACAACATTCAGAGCTACAGTGTAGCTTTTCTCTTCCTTTTTCTCTCTCTCCTCTGTCCCCTATTATCAGGGACCCTTCTTCTTTATATAGCATTCTTTCCTATCATCTCCATCGTTCATCTGTTCTTCATCTGCATATCTACTCAAGTGCATGTCACATCATGTGTCTACTTTAGTTCTTTGTGAGTGGCGGTAGCCGAGGTTACACTGTTCAGGGGTCTTCTCCACATAAATGCGGTCAGAAAAGCTGTTGCAGTGCATTAAATACGGTGGTAGTAGCTTTTCCTTTAGATATTTTTTTAGTTCTGATCATCTCCGGATCCACCCAGGACTTATCATTATCATTGGGATTGTTAGGAAGATTATTCGGACCTTCCACACGTTTGTTTGATCAAGGCTATTTGTGGTCGAGGAGTAAGACGTCTTCGGACCAGTGATGACCTCTTCGGACGGCACTCCCCCTTTACTTCTGGGTTTCCTGCTTTAGATGGGCTGCCCTAACCACCTATTGCTCCTCGGAAATACAATAGTCCTTAATAGGGTGTCCCGGGCCCATTAAGTAGCTCTGGGCTTTTTCCCCCACAAACTCAAATCTAAATTATGTATTTTTTGAAATTTAATTCTATTGTTGTTTTTTTTTTTAATTGATAAATTAATTTTTTCTATTTTAATGTTTGTTTTTAATTTAATTAATTAATGTGTGTGATTATATTATTTTTTTTATTCCATCGTCAACTACGTCAGCTTTTGTCGTTAGTTGAGTGACGGAAAGGACCTAAATGTTAGACGTTAATTGGTTTAGGAACTAAAAGTGGTAAAAATAAAATGTAGAGACCAAAATGGAAAAAGTGTAAAATGTAAGGACTAAAAGTGCATTTATGCCATTTTTGTTTTAGCAAAATAACACCATTTTGCTAACAATTTTGTTAATTAACACCGTTTCCAAACTATTTAGAAAACTAACATCTCAAGTATGTTAGACTCAATTTTACCTAACAACTTAATTGTAAAAGAATCGAGTTGGACATAAAACTCGAGTCTTTAAGACTCGAGTTCCTTAAAGGGGGCAACAACAAAGAAGAACAAAAAAGAAGAAAGGCAGAGCACTAAAGAAAAAGAAGAAAAAGGCAGAGAGAGCGACGAAGAAGAAGAACGAAGACAAAGAAGAAACCTAGATTTCCCTAACCAAAAACCCTCGGCCTCCCTAACCCAAATCCCCACGAACCCAAATCTCCCTAATCCAAACCCTTCGGCTTGAACTAAACCTAGGCGACGTCGGCGACAAAGGTTTCGTTTTCCTCTAATTTCTTCATTTTCTTCTTCTTCTTTCTATTGCATGAATTGAATTTATTTAGAGGTTTTCTTCTCGATGCCATCCAATCTAAAGTTGAAATGGGTTTGTTGTTTCATTGTGGGTCTCTGAATTTGCTTGGGTATTTTTGCCTTTGCATTTGTTGATTTCATTTAAGCTCTGTGTTTATGGATGTTAGTTTGCTTGGGTATTCCATAGAACTCCAGCTACATTGAACTTGAGTATGTTGAACTCGAGATGTTATTTTGCTAAATAGTTTGAAAATGGTGCTAACTAACAAAATTGTTAGCAAAATGGTGTTATTTTGCCAAAAAAAAAAAATCTTATAATTCATGTAGACTACTTTTCCAAACCCAAAACTGAAACTTGCCCAACTCTAATTTTGTTTATTTCTTAATTATTATCTATACTATTAATAATAAGATTTTTTTTTGTTTGAGTTTTATCATTTTGCATATTAAATATTCTTACATGAATTTTTAAACACTCTAAAATACCCCTATCTTTTAATTAAATAATTTTGAATTTAAAAACACAAACTGGTTAAAATAGTAATTTACTATTTTTTAAAAAGTTCTTAAGTTTAGGCTTTCAAACTTTTATCAATTCGCATGTAGAGAAAGAAGCTAAAAATTAGAACACTGTCTCTATTTCACTTTTAAACATTATTTCACTAAATCCAAAATAAAAAAAAGAGCCATATCGCATGTGCAAAATGCATGTGATGAGTCTAGTAATTAAATATTGTTAATCTAAAATTATATTTGATATCATAATCTTGTTAGTTTTTGGTTTTCTTTTTTACTCATTCATGTAATATTCTTTTTCAAAAAAATTAAAAAGTTTCAAACGTTTAAACATTTGTTGAACAACATAATTAATTCGAGAAAAACAAAAGGACATAATATAAGTTGCAGGTGAAATTTATATTTTAAAAGTTGTTGCAACTGTTTAATAATTTGATTTGTAAAAGAATGGAAGTGAATCGGTGATGGAGTTTATCTTTTGAGAATTTGTTATTGTTTTAAATTTTAGGCTAAATTACGAATTGCACTCTCTAGCTTTGCATAAAACTCTCAATTCAATCCTTTAATTTTTAATTTTGTTCATTGCAAGTCCTCTCATCCGCTTCCAATCAAATCCCCTTTCAAATTCATAGATGAGATCAAGAATAACTCAATGCTTATATGGGGTTTAAACAGGGAGGACCTGGATTATGTCTTACCTTCAACATGTTTTTGCACGAAGTGGTCAAGACTCTGTGCAATTTCACTTGGATTTTTAATAAGAAAAATCAGTTAATGTATGCACAGGTGTTATTGAATAATATAGATGAAAAAATTGATAAAAAAAAAGCATCCATGTCTTATATTACTTATTTCAAGCATGTATTTAAAACTTCTGAGCTTGATGTGAACAGGGTCTCCCTAGATTCCTAGGCTAGGACTAACATAGTAAGCCAATTTGACTACCAAATCATTCAATCTGATTAGAGTGATATAAAAAAGAAAGTACATGTCATTATTATTATTTTAAAAATTGAAATTGAGGCAGACTATAGTAACCTAGTCACTTGCATTTGCAAACATTATGTATGCTAATTTTCCCAAATCAGAACTATGCTAAGAGCCTACTTTAGGTATAAATGAAACTTAAGGTTAACTGCTTTGAGTAAGTAGCCTAGGACTACAAGAATACGAGGGAGATTAGAATGGAACTGCAAGTTAGGAAAGATTAAGGAGTGAGTAAAAGACTAATTATTTCTCATTAATTGAGTACATTGAATGGTAGCGCTTTTATTATATACAAGGCTCCTCAAGATACAAGCAGGATTAACCTGACAACTTGCAAACAATGTATCTAACCCTATTTGAACACCTGATTAACTAATTTATGCACATGGGCTAAGTAACTAACTGACTGCATGCCTTGCTTATCTCAATAAAATTCTTGCCCATACACTTCAATCAGTAACAGCCCAACAAATTTGTGCAAGTATACCTAGTACTCAATCTTGACAACAACTAACATTGTTGGATGGGCTTTGATAAGACTGCATAACCAACAGCATAGCCACAGATACAACAGTAAACACAAGTATGCGCGAAGGTAACAGGCAGCATCAACGAGGCTATGCAGTAAGCAGCTTAGACAAACATTAAGGCTGCTTACACAGGAATGAAGGTTCAAGGCAGCAACAATACTGATGTAGGCAGGCACTAGGGTCTAACATAAGCCCTCTGGCATAATAGCACCAATTACCAGCTCAATTCCAGGCACATCAGCATTAGTATAGCAGCAAGCAACAGAGTATATTAGTATCAGCACTGCAGCAATGCTAAAGTTGACAGTAAATTAAGCTAAGCTAAGGTCCCGTAGTAGATACAGCCTAAGGACAACAGGGGATTAGGAGACCACAGTAGGTTCCTAACAAACTACTTATCAAATAACTAGTAAATTAAAAATAGATGCTTAAAATAATGGGTCACTTATTAGTTTTTCACAGACCACCAACAATCATTGGGTAGTAACAAAACTAAACAAAGCTCATAATAACATAAGCTTAATAGACCAAATGCTTGAAAAAGAATGAAAATTATATTTTCACCTAAAAATCTTGGTTTTAGACTTTTAGTCAATTTTTTTAATAAGTAGTTGATTGAAATTTTGACTTGGACTTTTGCTGTATACATAATTAAAGCGGTCTCATGCATATCCAATTGTCTATCACAGTAAGTGTAAGTTCAGTCATGCTATATCAGACAAAATCGTATATTCAACAAGAAAAAAAAATCAGCAATCCCCGGTTAAAAGGTATAACAAACATAAAATTATAAAAGCAACCAATCCAAAGCCTGATATGTGATCTTTTGAAATATACGATTTGATTTATCGATCATGACCAATAAATCAGTTCTATGAATCATGAACAGAATGAAAAGTTCATTATCTTTTCTTTTTTGAAAGAATGAAAGCAAAGAGATTTAGCTCATATGCTCCTTCACATTGTCAATAGGGCACAGACACACCCATCGTAAGATTGTTTTATTTTATTTTATTTTTGGATAAGTAATGAAGTTCTATTGAGAATAAAAAAACTAAGTTTATGATGATGAACACAAAGGGACAAAAAGTACAAATAAGATAAGATTGTGTTGGCCAAGCAATGTATACTGCACCATCATATAGCCATGTTTGACAATCTGCACACCGTCCCCAAGACAAAAATTAACTGACATAGAATAGCCAGTCTCCAGAAGGTTTGTTTTTTGTTTGATAAATTAATACCTCTGAAGTAAAACTTTCATGTGCAGAGAAATTACAAATAAACAAGACACCATGATAAAAACTTCATTTAAGACTCAAATTATGATACTACAAAAGACTTTAACATATGAACTTCACAAAGATAGCCACCTGTTAATAGACTAATCTTCCAATTCCAATCAGACGTTTTTCGCAAAACTAAGCTCTCCATGAAATTGGCTGTGTAATCCATCCCTGTAGAAGTTGAAATCTGATACTTCCATATAGAATTTGGAAGAAGATTGTTCTCGTTTTGACTCTTAGGATCAAATGAAATGAGAAAATCGTCAGTTGTCTCAAGTAGAAGTTAACCATTACTGGTGCAGCCACGGAATTGCTCAACACAACATGTAAACGGTGCAATTATTTTAGTCCAAGACTCAGCCACACCATACGCTCTCATCACCCATACGAGGCATCCTCACGAAACTCATTCAGAGATTCACCAAAAACAAGCAAAGCCAAGACGATTAAATTCTACCACATCAACTCCATCTCAGTAATTTTGTGGCAGCATTATCTCTTGGAATGTGTCATTGTTAACATCAAAGGCCAAAATGAATTTGCAGTACGAAGATCCTACTATAGAGTGCAGAGCTCCATGAACAAACAAACAGGGTAATGTGAAACGTGTTCTAACGTAATCAAAAGACCCCTTGGGTCCAGTCTCACTGAATGACTTGAGTAAAAAAAAAAAACCCATTTCCACAAGTCTGTAACCTCAGCCATAGACGGCTGCAACTCATGATTCGCAATTTTGAGAATCTTCAAGTCGTTGTGTCGAGAATGGTAGGCAAGTCCGAGGGCGCCATTCTCGCTAGAAAAAGGGACACAGAATCTAGTAGTATTGAGCATCTTAACCTTTCTAATAATTGGGTTCCAAAAATACAACACATTGTTAGTATAGGTTCTGGTGATAGAAGATACTATTGCAGAAGCCAACTATTTGGGTATCAGAAAAGGGAGAAACTATAGCATGAAAGGGGATATGAAACCTTGTAATGTCGCGGAAGCCTGAAGAGAAGCACACACGATGCTCTCTTGATGAAACAGAAACTAAACTGTTAGTTTCTGGTAGTAAACCTCGAATCCACGAGGGGTTTCCCTGAATCCACAAGGAGATAAAACTGGAATCCACCAGAAGAAAAAATTGACAAAATGTCTGTGTTTATTGATAATAGTCTGATTTGCCTCTGACGGTTACAAAACATATAAATACTGAGCAAAAACGTTTAAAACCCTAATTCGCACTAATTGAGCTATTAGGTGACAAAATTACCGAATTTTACCAAAAATGGCAAAATTGAGTTAAACGCAGGATCATAAACTACTGACCTTAAGGGTCGTCCCAAAACAGACGAGACCTTATTCTGACTTTTAAACTAAAAGTTATTAAGGAAAAACAAATATTACTATAAATAGCAAAAACATTGTTTTCGGGGCCTTAACGAAGGAATTTGCCTAAAATTTGCCGACGATCATGGCAGTTGTCATGAATCTGGATCAAAACGCCGTTTCCCTTCAACCTACCAAATTTCATGCAATTCCGACACTGTTACCTCTAATGGCCCCTACTAGCACCCCTCTTTGATCTTGCGTTGTGACTTCCTGCGCCCTTGCTGCTCCAAGAAGGCATGTGCTGTCTGTTCTACATCAGTCCCCCTCACTTGAAAAGAACTCGACCCTGAGTTCCCACTATCCGGTTCATCAGGAGGATGATAATCATATAAGTCAGCAACATTGAAGGTAGAAGAAATGCTCATATCTGGAGGAAGAGCAACCACATAAGCATTGTTGTTGATCTTCTTAGTAATCTGAAATGGCCCGTTCTTCTTGTCCTTCAATTTGTTGTAGGTACCAACAGGAAATCTCTCCTTCCTAAGATACACTAGCACTAAATCCCCAACATTGAAGATCTTCTCACGCCTCTTCTTAACAGCAGCCTCCTTGTACTTAGCATTTGTAGCTTCCAGTTTCTGTCTCACCTCCTCTTGCATGGCCTGAATACGGTCAGCCATATTCTCTGCTGCTTGACTCACTCCTGGAAGCTCAGGTAAAGGTACCAAGTCCAAAGCGTGTTTTGGGGGTACGCAGTAGATGATGGCAAATGGAGACTTACCAGTGCTTCTATTGACTGAGCTATTGTATGCAAACTCTGCTTGGGACAACGCAAGATCCCACTGCTTGGGCTTCTCACCTGAGATACACTGAATCAGATTCCCCAAAGTACGATTAACCACTTCTATCTGGCCATCAATCTGTGGATGACTAGTGCTGCTATAATTCAAGGAAGTGTCAAAATGCTTCCACAAAGTTTGCCAGAAGTGACTAATGAACTTGGTATCCCGGTCAGAGGTGATGGACTTTGGCACTCCATGCAAACGCACAACTTCTTTAAAGAACAGATTGGCCACTCGAGTAGCATCTGAAGTCTTCTTACATGCTATGAAATGGGACATCTTGGAGTACCTGTCAACCACAACAAAAACAGAATCCATACCTCGCTGGGTTCGAGGAAGACCCAGTATAAAGTCCATAGACAGATCTTCCCATGGTGCTTGTGGAACTGGCAAAGGCATATATAAACCAGTATTCTGAGATTGTCCCTTAGCAGTTTGGCAGATTGGACACTTCCTCACATGATTGCCAACATCTCTCTTGAGTTGTGGCCAATAATACCTCTCTTCCACCAGTGCTATAGTCTTGTCTCTACCCATATGTCCACCCAAACCTCCACCATGCAGCTCCCTAATAATCTGCTCCCTCAATGAACTTTTAGGGATGCATAATTGGTTACCCCGAAAAAGAAAACCATCCTGGATGTACATATTATTGATAGCAGTATGAGTTTGTTGACACTTACCCCAAATATCACCAAAATCCTCGTCATTCTCGTACAGCTCCTTGAGGCAATCAAACCCTACAACTTCAGTACGTAGGGTGGTCAACAACGATGCTCGCCTGCTGAGTGCATCAGCCACCTTATTGGTGACACCAGACTTGTGCTTCAAAGTGAAATGAACGCGCTGTATATAAGCTACCCACCGAGCATGCATCCTATTAATGCTAACTTGACTGTTGATGTGCTTTAATGCCTGATGATCCGTGTATAATACAAACTCCCTCTGAATCAAGTAGTGCTCCCAATGCTTAAGAGTCCGTACTACAGCAAAGAACTCCAGTATATAGGCTGACCATTTACTTCGAGCTTCACAAACTTTCTCACTGAAGAATGCTACTGGTCTGTTGTCTTGTGAAAGAACAGTGCCTATCCCGACCACAGATGCATCACACTCCACCTGAAACACCTTATCAAAGTTAGGTAATGCCAAAACCGGGTCTGTGCTCAACTTTTCCTTGATTAAGGCAAAGCTTTGTTCTGCCTCTTTCCCCCATAAGAACTTTCCTTTCTTCAGACACTCAGTGATAGGGGGCTACTATGCTACTGAAATCTCGAACGAACTGCCGGTAGAGGGTTGCTAGCCCATGGAAGCTTCACATATCACTCACTGTCATTAGGGTTGGCCACTCTCTGATTGCACGGACCTTATCCTCATCAACATGAATCCCATCCGCACTGACCACATACCCTAAGAACAGAAACTTATCAGTCAAGAAGCTGCACTTCTTCAAGTTGATATGCAACTCATTGGCCTGCAACACCGCTAATACTTCTCGCACATGATTATAGTGGGCTGCTTCTGTCTTACGGTAAATCAAGATGTCGTCAAAATAAACTACCACAAACTTTCCAATAAATGGTTTCAGTACCTGATTCATAAGTCTCTTGAAAGTGCTGGGAGCATTAAACAATCTGAAAGACATTACCATTCACTCATACAACCCCTCCTTTGTCTTAAAAGCCGTCTTCCACTCATTTCCAGGTTGGATCTGAATCTGGTGATACCCACTCTTGAGATCCAGCTTAGTGTAACACTTGGACCCACTCAGCATATAAAACATGTCATCTAGTCGTGGAATAGGAAATCGATACTTGACTGTGATCTTGTTGATGGCTCGACTATCCACACACATACGCCAGCTCCCATCCTTCTTTGGTATTAACAATGCCGGTACTGCACATGGACTCATACTCTCGCTGATTTGCCCCTTGCTCAAAAGCTCATCTACCTGCCCCTGTAGAATCTGACCCTCTTGAGGATTCATCCTGTAATGTGGCAGATTTGGTAGACTAGCTCCATGAGCTAAATCAATGCAATGTTGGATGTCACGCATCAGTGGTAAACCTGCAGGTAGCTCTTCTGGAAAAAGCTCTTCAAACTCCTTGATCAATGGCTGAATCGCCTCAGGTATCTCAGCAACCTTCTTAGGCTCACCATCTGTCACTACTACAGCGTATACCTGTTTCAACTCCATACAATTCCTATCAAACTCATCTTCATTGTTCACTATAAGGAGTGCTGGCTTCCCCTCCACTTTAGAAGCTTTGGGTCTACTGCCTTCCTTAATAGGACCAAGGACAATTTTTCTGCCATTCTTAAAAAACATATACACATTATCCTTACACTTATGAGTAGCATCTACATCATACTGCCAAGGTCTACCCAATATTAAATGACATGCATCCATTTCAACAACATCACAAACTACTTCATCTACATAATATTTACCCATAGAAAAAGTAACACGACATTGTTGAGTAACAAGAGTTTCCGTACCTTTCTTGATCCAACCTATCTTGTACNAATCAAGGCATATCCCTAAAAAATGACAAAGAATCAACATTGATAAAGAGCTAAGTTAAAATCAAAGGAGAAAGGACACTTAAGTGAAATAGGCATGAACAATTAAATTTATATTGTGTGAATATCTTGCAAGAAAATATAGTTAAACCAAGAATTCCATATAAGGCCTTCAAGCCCTATAGGAAAACCAAACATCATTTTGTCCATAGATAAGCATAAACTAGCTACGACGAGAGTCTGAACCTACCTTTCGAGGGCAGTGGTGTGTGGTTCATCTCCTTGGTTATTGTTGGTTGTCATCGAGTGAGTAAGTACCATACAACTCTTTGTCTAGGAAGTGATAGGTATGTCTTCTACTAAGATCTTGTTCTTTCCCACAGACGGTACCAACTAATGATGCAAAAAATCTTCAGTAAGTTGCGCAGTCCTTATGTGCTCTAGACAAAACCTGTGAAAAAAAGACGAAGAAAACCCTATAGAGAGCATCGATGTGGTACCAGCCAATTACCCTCCAAAGGTTAAGTTAGAGAGAATTTCTACAACTCTAGAGTGCCAGAGCTAGGAAAAATTACGTGTATCTTGATTTGTGAAGGCTTTGGGGTTTTTATAGTAGTGTAGAGTTGACCTTCATTTCTTTGTGGAGAAGGTCTTTCCTTGTAGGGAAGATCCTCATTAATACACATATTTTGCAGGATCCTTTCCTTGTAGAGATTCCTTTGATTAGGGTTAATTGTGGGATACAAGACATTTCCATATTAGGTTTCTTGGAGACCACTTAGGCCATGTAGGTGCCACGTGGCTTTGCTACCCATTTCCCTTGCGTCTGTTCATCTCATTGGAATTTTTCCACTACAAAGAGTCCGTCCATCTTGCTTGAGTCAGTCCACTTCAAAGAGCCTATCCGTCTCTCTACCTTTCTGTCTGAAATATGATTCCCTCTACTAGTTCTTTGACTATTAGGCCATTTAGACCATCTCTTTTGGCAACATCGTCGCTTATAACTAACTCTGTTGATTCGATCTATCTGCCTTGGGATTTATCCCTATCATAAGGAGAGGAGGATGAGTTGGAGAAGTGAACCACCACTTGAGGTAGTGGTGGTGATCAAAGAAGGAGAGCCATGGAGATTTGGTCATGGTGGTCCGAAGGTTCTAAGATTAAAGAGTGTCTACGACTTGAATTGCTACAACAAACTTGAGTTTAAGAGACTTAGAGCATTCATAGTAAGAAAGCTAAAAATTATCATTTTTAACAAATAAAATAACTTTATCTATTTTAACAACTCACTTTACAATATACTCAATATCAAAGACTCTATATTTTTAGCAACTCATTTAAAAATATATAAATAACTCATTAAAATAATAATAAACAAAGACCACAAAAACCAACATAACAACATCAGCCACCTCCACCTCCTCCATCGTCGCCCCACCAGCCACAACCACAAACCACAGCAACAGGAAAAAAAAAATATCCAACCCCCAATAACCTTCCTCTTCCACTTCTTTACCTACAACCACCAACCCTAGCCCAAAAAAAAAAAAAAAAAAAAACAAACAAAACAAAAACAAAACAAAACAAAAAAAAAAAAACAAAGTAAAACAATCGAACCAAATCAAAAATTAAACCACAGCACAACTTAACAGAAATCAAACAAATCAACCCACGCTGATACCCACGAACCACACTGATACCCACGGACCCATGAACCACACTGATACCCACGAAGCAATTGGACCCACAAATTGACCCACGAACTAATCGTGTCCATGCTAATACCCACGAACCACCGACGGGAGAAGAGAGAAAAGAGAGAACAAAATAGAGAAGTGAGAGAGAAGAGAGGAGCAATTGTATATTTTCATGAGAAATGAGGGAATAAAAAAAAGATTTTTATGTTTACCTTCATGCTATAGCAAGCTATTATCAATAACAACTCATTGTAGCATGAAAGCTAAAATATAGCTAAATAATTTAACTATAGCAACTTTATTGGAGGGCTTTTTTGTGTGGTTGAGATTCTAAAATAACTTAGACATTTTTATTGTGAGTGCTCTTGAGATGTTAGTTTGTTAATAAGTTTTAAATCGATGCTAACGAACCAGTATGTTTAAAAATAATAGGCAAAAAATGGTGTTACGCGGCAAATCTGGGCCTAGTTTCAGTTTAGTATACACGTCACACGTGGGGCTTCCATTCCAAAGTAGCAAGGTCTTTAAACTCTTTATACTTCCCCTTTCTGGCCGCAAACGTTAATCTTCCAGTTCACAATCAAACCACCGATGTCTCAGCTTCAGAAGACAATACGGTCGTGTATCCCGGACGACGTAGTATTCGACATGCTGACTTGGCTTTCAGTGAAATCCTTAATCCGATTCAGGTGCGTTTCTAAATCTGGGTATTCCACAATCACCAGCCCCATTTTCATTAGCGCACGCCTCAACCGAGTTAAATCATAAGAACAACAATCATAACCGTTATTTGCTATGTACTTCACCATCGACTGAACTGTTTACTGTCATTTGCAATAGCGACCGCACATTGTCCTATATTTCAAGGTGATGTAGAACAGACAGCACATGCCTTCTTGGAGCAGTAAGGGCGCAGGAGGTCACAACGCAAGATCAAAGGGGGGTGCCAGTAGGGGCCATTAGAGGTAACAGTGTCAGAATTGCATGAAATTTGGCAGGTTGAAGGGAAACGGCGTTATGATCCAGATTCATGACAACTGCCATGAACGTCGGCAAATTTTAGGCAAATTCTTTCGTTAAGGCCCCGAAAACAATATTTTTGCTATTTATAATAATTTTTTTTTTCCTTAATAACTTTTAGTTTAAAAGTCAGAATAAGGTCCCTGTTTTGGGACGACCCTTAAGGTCAGTAGTTTATGATTCTGCGTTTAACTCAATTTTGTCATTTTTGGTAAAATTCGGTAATTTGGTCACCTAATCATTTAATTAGTGCAAATTAGGGTTTTAAACGTTTTTGCTCAGTATTTATATGTTTTGTAGCCGTCAGAGGCAAATCAGACTATTATCAATAAACACAGACATTTTGTCAATTTTCTCTTCTGGTGGATTCCAGTTTTATCTCCTTGTGGATTCAGGGAAACCCCTCGTGGATTCGAGGTTTACTACCAGAAACTAACAGTTTAGTTTCTGTTTCATCAAGAGAGCATCGTGTGTGCTTCTCTTCAGGCTTCCGCGACATTAGTTGGTATCAGAGCCTTGATTTACCCTGGTCTGATGGCTAACCGGCGAGACGGTGACCACCATAACAATGACGTGGGTGACGACGTCAATAACCCAGTCTTCACTAGGCTGAGTTCCTTGATTTTCGTGATGAAAATCAACAATTTTGTGATTCTACCTAACAGACTCTGGACCAGATTCAAGCAGCACTTGCCACTTTGCTTAACCAAAACCCTAATCGTGTTGATGAAGAGCGACGTGATAACCGAGTGCGTGGCCCTCCCTATCGTGGTCCAAACCGGAACAGGCAGCAAGACTACAAGAAGAAGACAGTGAAGATGAGGAGTATGCAGAGAGAGTCCTTGGAAATCATCGTGGTCCCGCAAGGGATAATGGTCGAGATTATCAGGAGCAGAGGGACTATCGGATGAAAATAGAGTTACCATCTTTTAATGGTAATGTCTCCATTGAAGAGTATCTGGATTGGGTCAGTGAGGTTGAAAAGTTTTTCGACTATATGGGTACAGCAGAAGACAAACAGGTGTGTTTGGTGGCTTACAAATTGAAGGGAGGAGCATCTGCCTGGTAGGATCGTGTTCAATTAAACCGTACTCGGGAATGAAAGCTTCCAATACGTTCATAGAGGAGGATGAAAAGGTTAATGGCAGATCGGTTCTTACCACCCGATTACCAGCAGGAGTTGTTCAGACAGTACCAGGATTGCAGGCAGGGTACTCAGACAGGTAATGAGTACATGGAGGAGTCCCCCCCCCCCAAAAAAAGATATTAATCTTTTCATTCTTATTCAATTTTGAATGTTATTTGGATGTAGTTAAGCATCAAGGGAGTAGACATCATTTTAGTTCATGTGGTTCTTAATGAACTTAGTGTAAGACAATGAGTTAAAAGGTCTAAGTTTACATGTGCTGAAGAAGAAATTTATGCAATCTTCCTTAAAAGGTGGAGCATTCAAACAGTGACACTTAAAACTTTAAAGATTGAAAATTCCATTCCTATTTTCTAGCTAGAAGAAACTTTTCTTTTTTAATTAATAACGTATAGTTTTAAGGCATCTACATGATTATATTTGGCCTCCTCAAGAGAAAGGTTCTCATCCTCGATCGATTTAACCTTTTCATATTGTAGAGCGGCCTCTTCGTCACCTTGAGCATTAGGAGTGGGGTCAACCTAAAATAGCTCATCGGTACCTTCAGGCTCGATGGATCTGGTTGGGGTCTAGGCTACGATATCAATGGAGATCTGAGACATGTCTAGGTTAAGGGAGAGAGCCTTGACCTGATGGAGGCACTCATTAAGACCGTCAGTATAACAGCCATGAAGCTTGTAAAGGAAGGCGTCGGAGTTACGAAACTCCATTTTCCCGTCCTCCTTAGCCCGAAGGACTTGTTTCCTTAATGCGGAGATCCCCCCCTCCTTGTCCTTAAGAACCTTCTTTAGCACCTTTGCATACTGGCTCCTCTAGGGCCTTCTTTGTAATGTCTAGCTTCTTGATCTGCACCTCCCTCCAGGCCTCGAGCTTATACAGCCTCGTCTCTGTGGACTCAACCCTCTCCTTCAGACGGTCAACTAGCTTCTCTCGAGCCATGCAACGGTCCATCAAGCCCTTCATTATCATCACCCTCTGCGAGAATCAAAACAAGCTTAGAAATAAAGGTAACTGAGAAATGGAAGGGAAAGAGGACGATTACACACCTGAGCCATGCTAAAAAGTCCCGTCTCACTTATGGCCTTAGTTGCATGGTTGCCCAAGTCCTCATAATCATCGTCCTTGATGATGGATGAGAGTTACATTATGGCATATCGTGAGTCCTCGTGGAGGAAGGGAGGCGCTGCCCAATGACGGGGCCTTTGGCCGTCATTAAACCTTTCCCAGTCCCATGACGGGGTGGAGGAGGCAGCTTGGTAGACGGAAGGGTCTCCCCAACGGTTGGAGTAATCACCACCTTTGGCTTATTCGGAGGATGGTCGACCTTGTCCGTTGTCTTCCGCTTAATGAACGGCTTGATTGGACCAGTCCCTTTGGTAGGGATGGGTAAGGAATAAGCGATGGACTCACATTGGCGTGCAATTGTGTCGTAACGACGGGCAGTATCTGTAAGCTTGGGACCCTTACAGTACTAGTACTGAGTGTCCAAAGTGACGAGCTTCTTCCATGTCCTCTCCTTTAGTGAAATTTTGAAGATTTTCTCCAAAAAGCTCCACTGTTCAAGGTTAACCTCTGGACGGTCTTGAGCTGCAACAAAAAATGGTTAGACTAACAAGTAAAATGGACAAAATAAATAAATGAGCAAATTTAAGCAAATGAACACCTACCAGATGGAGTCATTATACCCTAAGTTCTATCAACAAGGGGCATGTTGTCACGTTCATCAGGGTGGCACATCCAGTTGTCTCCCTAGATGAAGAAGTATCGGTTCTTCTAGTTTCGGTTGGAATCAGGGGTCTTATACACTAGCCCGAGTGATGGTTTCCTTGGTAGGAAACTGTAAATGCCCTTAGACTTGACTATCTCAGAAGGACGGTAACAATGGAAGAACTCCTCCACAGTTAGTTGACGCCTCCCTTTACTTAGAACCCCGTACAACACCTCCGCAGCAAGGAAGATTCTCCAAGCATTCAGAGCAATCTAGGTGATGGCTAGTCCTAGGTATTGGAGTAAGTGACGGTGGAGAGCACTCAAAGGCAGTCTAAATCCTGCATTGAACATTTGCTCATACACCTCGATGTCATCAGCACCATGGTAATAGCACTTTTCAAACTTAAAAGGCAGATGGATGGGGATGTCGGCAGGAATCTGATATCTCTCCTGTAAAGTGTCAAAGTGTTTTCTTTTAATGGTCGAGTTAAAATCGTTAACCATCCACATGAGGAGAAGAATGAAATTCCTAAGGCCATTAGGGCCAATGATAGACCTAATAAGAGATTCAACTTTCTCCTCGCCGTCTAAGTCTCCATTTGTACCATTCTCTGACCCATCCACGTCCGAATCCTCATCCTCCTCCTCGGAAGGTGAGTTAACAGACGGAACCCTTTCAGAATAAGAGGCATTGGGTTCATCTTAACATTCTCTACATGGAAAGACATTCTTCACCAAGAAATGAAGGTTAGCTCTACACTACTATAAAACCCCAAAGCCCTCAAAAATCAAGGTACGCATAATTTTTCACAACTTTGGCACTCTAGAGTTGTAGAAATTTTCTCTAGCTTAACCTTCGGAGGGTATTTGGCTGGTACCACATTGGTGCTTTCTGTAGGGTTTTCTTTGTCTCTGTTTCACAGGTTTTGTCTAAAGCACGTGAGGACTGCGTAACTTACTGACGATTTTTTGGCACCATCACCCTACATCACTCAACCCTTTCTTCTCTCTCCGATTTGAGTCTATCTCCTTCTAGACCTTGATCTAATCTTTCTGATCTAAATAAGGCACAACCTCCTAGCCCATCACAAAGCCTAGCCACCACCACTATGAGGGTGGCTTCTCAACCTCAGCCTCTACTTCTTCTCTAAACCTAAACCCAAACACTTGCATCTAATTGATCTCTCTAACACTCAAAATGCCAAACCTACTTTCGGAGACAACAAACCCAGAAAACAAAAAACAACAAAACCAAGTAGCAATACCACAAGAGACAACAGACCCAAAAAACAATAAAACCAAGCAACAATACCAAAGAGAAACAACAAACCCAAGCTGCTCTAGTGCAAAGCTAAGAGAGTCACTTTGGTGTCGAGATCGTGATTTTTGGGTTTGGGTTTATGCTCCATGCAAAGATATTATGAATCTGTGGGGTTGTTTTTATTTGAGTCTAGAGAAAGGTCTAGAGAAAGAAGAACAAAGGAAGAAAAGAAAGAACAGGAGAAGGAAGAACAAGAAAGGAACTCGAGTGTCTAAAACTCGAATTCCACATGGATATTAAATCCACCTCAGTTCTACCAGCACATAGAACTCGAGTCTCTTTGGCTTGAGTTGCTACAGTGAACTCAAGTTTAAGAGACTCAAGACACTAGTATGCTAACATAGTAATATGTTTTGAAAACTTGCTAACTAATGAAATTGTTCCTAAAATGGTGTTAAATGGTAAATTTGGCCATGAAACTAGCTTCTTTTCTTGTTTTATTTTTATTTTTCTAAAAGTGTTCAACAATTAAATAATAAATTTATTAATTAAATAAGTTGGAAGACTACAAAAGTATGCAAAGTTATAAGACTAAAATGAATTCTGGTAAAATTTAGAAGATGCATTTTGCATTTAGGCAAAAAAATAAAATAAAATAAAATAACTTATTATTCACGTGGTGTGTGTAATCTCCCGTCTATGATATTATTCAGAGAAGTCCCTTGAAAATGTTGATGGCCCCAAATGCTGCAAACATGCCTCTAGGCTTAGTCCATCGCTTCAAGACTCAAATTGTATGGTTGGCCCTAAGATGCTAGATTGCTACTTAACGGTTTTGAACCAGTCCAACCACCAAAAAAAAAAAAAAAAAAAAAAAAAAAAATCATTCCCCTTGTGTAATTTTGTTAATATAATAAGGGTAAATTAGGTAATTTACTTGGTAAATAGTTTATGTACTCTACTCCCCCTCCAAATCTCTCCAATTTGGGGGAATTAAAATTGGGGGGCTAGAGGGAGTCCAAACCCCTCCAAACTCCTCCAAACCCCTCCCCCTCATTCTTTAAAAAACTTCCAAACAAGGTAATTGCATTACTCTCCCTCCCTCTACTCTACTCCCCCTCCTTTTTTAAACATCCAAACATGCCATAAAAGATGTATTCATTGAGTATCACCGATTCTCTCTCATACCAATATTTATCACATCCAGCGAAGTCCATTAACTCAAAGTACATGGCAACCTAAATTTCATTGAAGGCTCGTTTTCCTCGTAATGGATGTTTAGTAATTGAGCACTCTTCGATCATTGAACCCTAAGGCTTTTGATGTTCAATCCGTCTTTGAATGACATGGTTGCATTCTCACGAGTATTATTTTTTAGGGTGCTATTAATGGGTGTTGTACAGCACCCGTTAATGTGATAAAATTGAAAATAAACTATTCCCTTTTTTTTAGGGATGTGGAAAAAATTGAATATGCATTAAATATGTGTCAGTTGAGATAAAGAAAGTCAAATTATTTTGTAATAAACTACAGTTGAAAAGTAAAACTTTATCAATTTTCAATGCAATGAGATTTTTAATAGGTAATAAATGAACCACAGCTAGTTCATTAACAGGTGCTGGCCGACACATATTAACAAAGTCCTTATTTTTTTGATCGGTAGACATGTATGATTCTCTCTCGTATTAGTATTTATTACATTCCACAAACTATCAATCACATTACCAATTTCATGCAATTGCAATGTTAGGGTTGTTGCCCCTAGTTGTCCCCTCAATTTAAAAATACAACAATTAACTAACGGGACAAAAGACCTAATTTTGGGGGACAATTGATGCCAAAATCAAGTTCTTCATGTCCTATAAAGTACCTTGTCACACCACTGAATAACATCACTACTAGGTACTTATTCCATCATTACATAGCCTCCATAAATCTGTCACATGTGCTTGATCTTAATGGAAATCCTTGCTATGGTTACTTGCTAACTTTTTTAAACACACTTAGTGATAAGGAAGAATCATGGCCAATACCATGGGCTTAACCCATCAGTTTATGCTCAGGCTGACGGGCCAGTCACGACGGATGTTAAGGACTCATGCGCCGACGGAAAGAGACATGCTGACGGTAAGGGAAATCCGAGAAGCTCGAAATTATGTTCATAGAGGCTGACGGCCTTTTATCGACGTAGGGAACGAGACAAGCCGACGGGTAAAAGGCTGACGGTTCTAATAAAACCTTTACTTGGCCACCACGCTCAATGATAAATTCCTATAAGGAAAAGGACTCCGCAATCTACGCTCATAAGGATTCCTATATGAAAAAGACTTCTGCTCCAAGGAAGAAAGGTCAACCCTCCACTACTATAAAAGCCCCAATACCCTCATAAATCGAGGTACGCATAATCAACCCCTCTCTAGCATTCTAGAGTTGAAAGAAGTTCTAACTTGACCTTCGGAGGGTATTTGGCCGGCACCACACCGGTGCTCTCTGTTAGGTCCTCTTTTCTTTGTGCAGGTGTCGCTTCAAGGGTACGAGCATTGGGCAACTCACTGTTGATATTTTCGGCATCATCACTTAGGATACAATTTTGTTCAAAACTTGTTTAAGTGAGAAGTTGTGAATTGTGATTTAGAACAATGTCTTTTTTTTAGGGGAGCAAATATTATTAATTTACAAACCATCAATAAATTTATTTTTATTATTTATCAATCACAAATATTAATGTGGGGCCCGTGGGCCTGACAACCTCGGCCCATCGGGTAGCAGGCCCAAGGCCCATGCCGAGGAACACTGACTATTCAAGACTAAATTGGGGAAAGCCTCTTTTCCCAGTCCACGCCGAGAACCTCCTCATCCTCGGCCTGACAAGGGTGATTTTCGGGAAAGACCAAGCCCAAAGTAAGCTGTCACCCTCGCATTTAATGCATTCACCTAACCCCCCTGGCCGCATTAATGGGGATATAACCCTTTAGCAGGACAATGTTGATCAGAGTGAACCACTCGAGTACTGATAAGGCCTCTGATGGGACGGATGGCCAGAAGAGAGGCAAATGAATGATCAACAGATGGAATAAGGAGATAGGAAGATGAAGACTATATAAGGGAAGCAAGTAAAGTAAAAAAGAGGTGGGGGGGAAAAAAAGAGAAGCAAAAGGCCTCCTCGGCCTATGGCCGAGGAGAATCCTCCCAGTTGTAAAGAAACTCTAAGTATCTTTTTATAAATGAGAGTTCATGCTTGATGAACGACGGCCAGCGCCTAAACCTTTAACCCACTCTCTATAAATTTATTGTTTGGGCTTGATTGGGCTGAAAACCCATTCATACTCAGGGTCAATCCAAACTGAGTCCCTACAATTGGCGCCGTCTGTGGGGAGGATTAGGGTGCTGGCCGGCGCACCAGGCGAGTGTTCTAAGTAGTCGTTTTACAGTAGGTTGAAAAAAAAAAAAAAAAAAAAAAAGAAAAAATAGAAGATTTGACAGCGAAGAGAGAAATCTTGATATTATCATTATTTCATAAACAGAAACATTACAAATTACAATCAGAGGCTCAGGCAGTGTGTTTCACACACAAATTTACAAGCTAATCCTACCAGCTATTTCTACAATCAGAGGCCCAGGTGGAGCCGCCCTAAAAAAGCTAGCCGGTGGGAAGTGTCAAGCCGTCCTTTATTGGTATAAAGAGAATGGGAGAGCTTGACACAAAAGGCAGAGAAGGGGGAGGGCCATCATGTTTTCAGGCCACCGACAACTCCCTTCTCGGCCAGGCGGAGTTGGAACAAAGAGAGGAGCAGATACAGGGGCTCCGGGACACCTTCCCCATGATGTTCCCTTGATTCTCTCCAATCCTCACGAGTGTTGGCCGTTGGAGACGGCAACACTCGAGCACCGCCCATGAGGTGAATTCGCACGTCTTCTTCGTCGGGGGTGCGCTCCGAGGAAGACGTTAGGTACTCTAACAACATCCCTCCGGGCCACCTTGTAGGGCGCCATCGGGGTTACGCCTAGATTCTGCCGCACCGAAAGCCCAGTGGGGGCTGCGGCCATACCGACTTTTGCCAGTTCCAGTCACAATTCCGGCGGGGTTGTTAAAAAGGCTTGGGAAGTTGGAAGAAGATGTTCTGTTTTTCTGTTTGTGTTGAAAGGTCCATGGGTTATGGAGAAACCATCTCGCCACCTTTTATAGGGGGTGGGGGTTGGTGAGAATTAATTCATGTAGAGTCCGAAAAGAGAATTATCAGCTGGGCTAATAATGAAGCTATCAATTTCCAAGGAGGCCATAGACCGTTGAACTCGTGTTAATTTACGAGGACATTAATGAAGGCGCGTTTCGCGCACTGAAGCGTCAAGCGCGGAACACGAACAGACAATGGGCGCTCCATAAATGAAAAATATGGGGCCTTGAGCTGGAGGCGAGATCAACGCCACGTGTAAAGATCATAATCTGACCCAAGGAGGAATCACCTCCAGTAAAGCGATCCGAGGACAAACCTCTACTTACAGAAAAATAGAAGTGGTAGACAGAACCAAGGTATTGCATGGTCCTCGGACCCAAGCCTATGGTAAAACTATACACACCATTATACCTGGGTACTAGACAGAACCAAGGTATTGCATGGTCCTCGACCCAAGCCTATGGTAAAACTATACACACCATTATATCTGGGTACTAGACAGAACCAAGGTATTGCATGGTCCTCGGATCCAAACCTATGGAAAACTAGATACTTATAGAAGAATGAAAGTACTAGACATAACCAGGGTATTGCATGGTCCTCAGACTCGAACCCATGGAGAAAATAGCTATCTGAAGAAAAGCCAAAGCGTCACTTAGAGTCAAGCTATAATACGGTCTTTAGATTCATATTTGAAGGATAACAGATGGTTTCATGAGGCTAACTCCAGAATAGAGTACGAATATTAAGCAGAATACAATAGTAAAGCAAACAAAAGAAAATATCATTAGTTGGAAGCGAAGTATTAAGTATTCAGTTCAAACGGAAAGTATATAACTCCCTTACAATGCCACTGAGGCAAGAAACAAAATGAAATAAAGAGAAAAAAACAAATTTATCCTATGTCGTATACTAGTCTCCTTGACTCAGTAGGCAAATTAAGTCAATAAGTAAGTCAAAAGGCTTTAGCCAAGGCCTAAGGGCTTGGTCTCGTAAAGGTCCGCCGGAGGGCTTGGTCTCGAAAGGTCCGCCGGAGGACTTGCCACGTCTTGTGGTATTCCCTGACCCTCGGGTATAACTCCCCCAACGCTCTCTGGGCTCAACCTCCTCGGATGAGGTTGGTCAGTTACGATATCCTCAGCGGTCTTATCGTGACTCTCAACCGCTGGTAATGAGGGACCCCTCCTCGGAGCAGCAGGTGCAACCTCGGCGAATGGCAATGGAGTAATATACCCTTCCTCCCTCCTAAGATCAGATGAGACATCAACCCCTGCTTGGCTGAGGGCTTCATGCCAGGTCTAGAACAGTAATGCCTGCACACTGCAGGAACTTGAGCCGAAGGGTGGTTTCAGTCTTAGCCACCCCATCTGCAAAGCATTCTC
>NW_027069942.1:348537-369870 GCF_002906115.3 Quercus suber | reverse complement strand
TATTCACGAATGGTGAGGACAGGGGGCAGAAGAATCCTCGCAGTGGAGCATACATGTAGACGGATCCTCCAACAGGCAGGCAGGCGGAGCTGGCGTCGTACTACAGTCACCCGAAGGAGATACGGTAGAGTGTATGGTCCGTCTTGAATTCTCTACCACCAATAACGAGGCAGAGTACGAAGCTTTGATAGCAGGGCTTGACCTCGTAAAAGCAGCGGGAGCCAAAAAGTGATTATTTATTGTGACTCTCAAGTTATAGTCAACCAGATAAGTGGGGAATATGAATGCAAAGGTGAAAGAATGAACAAGTATCTGGACCAAGCAAGAAGGAGGATGAACGAGCTGAAGGTCAAAATTATGCAGATCCCCCGGGGAGAAAACGAACAAGCCGACCGCTTGGCCAAAGCCGCCTCAGCCGCACACATGGCCACCATTGGTAATACACTCTCCTTCACACAGCTCTCTCCACTCATAAATGCTGTCGACGTACAGGAGCTCAATCCCCAAAATGATTGGACCACGCCGTTAACCTCTTTCCTGAAGGACGGCGTGTTACCGAATGATAAGGAGGCGGCAAGAAAACTGAAGGTTCAAGCAGCAAGGTTCGTGCTGATAAGAGATGTTTTGTATAAAAGAGGTTTCTCTCGCCCTACCTACGATGCCTGGGTCCTGAAGAAGCAGATTACGTCATGAGAGAAGTGCACGAAGGAATCTGCGGAAACCACTCAGGGTCAAGGTCGCTAGTGCACAAGCTAGTACGAACTGGGTACTTTTGGCCAACAATGCAGAAGGATGCTGAGGCTTATGTGAAGGCCTGCGACAAATGCCAAAGATTCAGCAACGTCATCAGACAACCACCCGAAGAACTCACCCTGATGACGGCACCATGGCCATTCCCTCAATGGGGGTTGGACATCATGGGGCCGTTCCCTACGGCAATTCGACAATTGAAGTTTCTAATTGTCGGCATTGACTACTTTACGAAATGGGTAGAAGCTGAAGCCTTGGCCACCATTACAGAAAAAAACGTACGGAGCTTCGTTTGGCGATGCATCATATGCAGGTTTGGCATCCCAAGGATCTTAGTCTCGGACAACGGGAAGCAATTCGACAACGACTCCTTCAGGGACTTCTGCTCACAGCTAGGGGTATGGAACCACTACTCCTCCCCGCCCACCCCCAAGCCAATGGACAGGTCGAAGTTACAAACCGGTCCTTACTAAAAATTATCAAGACCCGGCTCGAGGGGGCAAAGAGCATATGGGCTGAAGAGTTGCTGAGCATACTATGGGCCTACAGGACAACAGCAAGGACACCAACAGGAGAAACACCATTCCGACTAACGTATGGGAACGAAGCAGTCATCCCAGCCGAAGTCAGCCTTACAAGCTACAGGGTGCACAACCATGACGAAAAGAGGAATGATGAGGCCATACGTCTACAACTTGATCTGGTGGACGAAGTCAGGATGGCAGCAGGACAAAGGCTTGCACGGTACCAGGACCGTATGGCCAAGCATTACAACTCCCGGGTCAAACACAGAGACTTCCAGGTGGGAGAGACTTCCAGGTGGGAGACCTCGTTCTAAGAAAGGTTATGGGCGCAGCAAGGGACCCCACCCAAGGAAAGCTCGGCCCAAATTGGGAAGGACCCTACCGAGTTACGGCATGACAAAGGAAGGGAACCTACCATCTAGAGACACTGGACGGACGGAAGCTACCACATCCATGGAATGCTGAACACTTACGGAAGTACTACCAGTAAGGGCGACGACACAAAAAGCAACAACTTTTTTGAGCACGCCAAGACTTATCGATTACCTTTTTAAGTATTTTGCTACAATAAGCCCAAAGGGCAGTTTTTCTTTTCCTACTTAAGTATTTGCTACAATAAGCCCAACGGGCAGTTTCCTCTACTCATGTTTTTGCTACAATAAGCCCAAAATGGGCAGATTTTGTTTTCAAATTACTTTTTATATAAATGCATGGCAATAAGAGGAATTTACTTAGAACTACTAAAGCTTCTACTTGCAAATATGAGGTCATTAAAGATTGACAAATTGACCATCCACAAAGTGGACGGGCTCAAAAAGCTGACGGTTCAAAAAATGGCCTGATCTGCACAACGGACGAGCAAAAAAGTCGACGGTCTAAAAGATGACCGAATCCGCAAAACGGACAAGCCAAATAATTGGCAGTCTGAGAAATGAGTCCATAAAATGGACAAGACAAACAAACTGACGGTCTAACCAAAAGACCAACGGTCCACAGTCGTCTCGACTCTCAAACTGACGGTCTAAAAGACTGGTTAAGTCCACAATTGTCTCAGTTCTCAAGCTGACGGTCCAAAAGACGTTAAATCCACAATTGTCTCAGCTCTTAAGCTGACGGTCCAAAAGACTGGTTAAATCCATAATTGTCTCAGCTCTCAAGCTAACGGTCTAAAAGACTAGTCATGTCCACAATCATTTCAGCTCTCAAGCTGACGGTCTAAAAGACAAAATGGTAAAGACCACAATCATCTCAGCACTCAAACTTACAATCAAAATTAAAGGACTGAGAAAGAAGTGATTGAACCGACGGTATAAAAATAATTAAGTCCATAAGATGGACAAAACGACAAAGTTGACGGTCTAAGTAACGACTGACGGAGTCCATAAACCAATAACGTCAGCCATTAGACTGATGGTCTAAAAAAGGCTGAATCTATCAGTCTACAAATGGACAAGTCTATAAGGCAGATGACCTTGTCACAAGGTAACAGGATTTTGCCAAAAGTTTCTACAAAGCAAACCGATCAAAAAACTGACGGATTTATTAAGCAGACGAGAAAAGTTTAAAACCGACGGTTTAGAAAAACTGACGGTACACTAAAAGGCCCACAATCCTGATTTCATGCTTTCAAATCGAAACACACGAGTTAAACAAGCCAAGCAAAAGTAACTACATACCAATAGCCAGAAGCGACGGCGTTATAAATAAATCAAAGCCCAAAAAGGCATGTAAAAGGCTGTCAAAATATTACATATTGGGGCCCAAGGGGCACTTAATAAAATTTTTTGCTACATAAATTAAAGAAAAAAATGATGAAGCTACAAAAATAAAAGAAACCGTCACTTAAAAATTTTTTACACAGCAGAAGGGTCCTCTCCGTCAAGTAACACTACAGGAGGAGTCGCGGCAGTTGTTGTAGGGTTCGCAGCAGGTTGGGCCAAGACAACTCCGCTACCTCCATGGGGGGGAGAATCAACCAAGTCGTCAGTGCCAGCAGTGACGGCATCAGTAGCAGGCGTTATGGGCTGAGCGTCGTCCAGGGTAATCCCAGATAGGTCCAGTTCAGGGAAAGCTGACGCAACCTGTTTGAGACAATCATCGAATCCCGTGCCATAATAGGCACCACAGGAATCAATGAAGGAGTCTGACGCTTTGAATTTCTCAACAGCGTCAGCCCCTGCCGTCTCCAACTGACCACGAAGGGTCGTCAGCTCTCCCTCCAGCTCGCCCTTCTGACGGCTCGCCTTTTCCAGCTTCCCCTTTACCTCTTTCAGCTCAAGGTTAAGTGTACGCACCGCCTCCTTATATTGAGCCTGCTGGTCTCGCATGTTAGCGTTATGCTTGTTAACGCGAGTGAGGACCCCCTCCTTGGCCACACAACGGTCCTGCAGTGCTTTCACACGAACCAAGGCCTAGAAAAAAGATACAACCGTCAATTATCAAGAAAGGAAAAGATTGAGTACGTCAGTCCAAAAAAAAAAAAAGAAGCTGACGGTTTACCCGCGAGAGATCGAACAAAGCTGAAGACCCTAGCTCCTCCGTCCCCAGCTGATCACAAGGATCTATGTCCGTCGGCCTTATGAGGGCTTCAATGGTCTCGACGGAAAAATCCTTATGCGTCAGCAGGCTGTGGGGTCCCGGCAGGACGGGACCAGAAAAGGTCATAACGCCTTTCCCTGCTCCAAAACTTGACTTGGGGGCGACTTCCCAGGAGTGACGTTTGGCTTTTTTGACGGACGGATGACTACCCCGTCAGTTTTCCTCTTCTGAGAACCCTTAGCGACGGTTTGGGGGCAGACGTAGACGTCGCCTCCCCCTTTGCCTTCCTTTCCTCCTTCTGGCGAGCAGCGGCAGCCCTGATCCGTTCCTTAGCTACGTCCACTTCTGCAAAAAATGCATAAGGGAAGTTGACGACTAGAAATACAAAGAGTGACGTAACGAATAGGTCAAGGAACTTACGGTGACAGGAAAACTCTTCCAATCTGCGAGCTTCAGGCGTCGGCTCGGGACCCCTGCAGTACGTGTGAAGAGTGTCGAGGGTAATTAAGTCCCGGCACGATCGCTCCTCTATAGGTATCGCCAAAAGCCGACGGATAAAATCTTCCTGCTCGTCAGTTATTGATGGACGAGTGAAAGCTAAAAAAGAATAAATTGGCTATGTTAGTACATTTTCAAAAATAAACTGAAATAAGTAGTAAACTGACGAGGAAAATAGCTGACGGTTAAAACCTGACTCCCTAGCGAACCCCAAGTGTTGTCAAAACAACCAAAGGGTATCGTTTCCCATTCTTCCTGACGGCACACCCAGTCCGTCCCTTCCACAAAAAAGAACCTACTCTTCCAGGCTCTATTGGAATCTGGCATCTCAGACACCAGCCTCAACTCCTTTTCCCTGACGGCAAAATGATACATCCCCTTTGAAGAAGAAGGTGCCGGGGTCTGTAGCAGTAGAAAAATTCATCCAAGGAAAGCTGACGGTGGCCTCCACTTAAACGGCCCCACAGTACCTCAGCACTAATAAAGATTCTCCACGAGTTTGGAGCAATCTGACTGACGGATATATCAAGGAAATCAGCCAGCTGACGATGTAAAGCTGTCAGAGGCAGTCTCAACCTGGCAGCAAACATAGCATCATACATACCAACATCTGCAGTTCTTCCCATATAACATTTCTTACCCTCCCTAGGCAGACGGATAGGAATATGGTCGGGGATTTGGAAACGGATGCGTAATTCGTTAAAAATTTTAAGTGTCATCTTTGGAAGGAACTTATTCACAGCCCAGTCCTTGGGAAGGATGAAGGGACGACTGCCTCTAGGACTTCCAGAAGCCCCTTCATAAGACTCCTCGTCACCTTCATCCCCGTCACTATTTCCCTCTCCTACCCCAACTTCACCCTCCTCGCCTACTCCTTCCTCCTGGCCGCCGTTTCCCTGACCTCCTACTTCCTCGACGGGGGTATGGGCTGACGTCTCCCTCTCTGACGACCAAGAGGAACTCTCAGACTCACTACCTGAGCCTGAACCAAACACCTCGTCGTAGCCCGCTCCTTCGCGGACAGACGACTGGTCACTCGACATCTACCTACAAGTGATGGGTGTAAACTAAGCACCTAGGATGACGACCTCACTTTAAAGAAAATAATTGAAAGTGTGCAAGGAAAGGAAACTTACAAGTTTTCCAAGAGTGACGGTTGGAGAAGTGACGACAGAAGTATTGGCAGCGCTGACGGAATGTAGGCGACGGATGTGCTCTCCAGGAATCAGTGAAAGTGAAATAGTGAAAATGGGGAGATGTGGGCCATACATATATATAAGGAAAATGCACGGAAGACGAAGCGACGCCCTCGTCCAGACGCGGAGCCAACCCGAGGACGCCACGTGTCCTTGCATTTAATACTGGCGTGTCAGCTTTTAATTATTTTCTCCCCTGATCAAAGCAGCAGGTAACGACGAATGAAAACTCCATAACCCGTCAGTTATAACTGACGGAGATACGGAGTAGGGGGCAACTGATAAGGAAGAATCATGGCCAGTACCATGGGCTTAACCCGTCAGCTTATGCTCAGGCTGACGGGCCAGTCACGACGGATGTTAAGGACTCATGCGCCGACGGATAGAGACATGCTGACGGTAAGGAAAATCCGAGAAGCTCGAAATTATGTTCATAGAGGCTGACGGCCCTTTATCGACGTAGGGAACGAGACAAGCCGACGGGTAAAAGGCTGACAGTTCCAATAAAACCTTTACTTGGCCACCACGCTCAATGATAAATTCCTATAAGGAAAAGGACTCTGCAATCTACGCTCATAAGGATTCCTATATGGAAAAGACTTCTGCTCCAAGGAAGAAAGGTCAACCCTCCACTACTATAAAAGCCCCAATACCCTCACAAATCGAGGTACGCATAATCAACCCCTCTCTAGCATTATAAAGTTGAAAGAAGTTCTAACTTGACCTTCGGAGGGTATTTGGCCGGCACCACACCGGTGCTCTCTGTTAGGTCCTCTTTTCTTTGTGCAGGTGTCGCTTCAAGGGTACGAGCATTGTGCAACTCACTGTTGATATTTTCAGCATCATCAAAACACATCGCTTTACTAGCTTGGAGAATGTTCCCATCATGGATGATATTGCAACATTAAAAAAGATGATTAAGCACATTCACATCCAAGTTGCTCCTCAACCAGTTTTCCAAGAAGTTCAGGGACTAGCAAACATGGTGACAATATGTTTTACAAGGCTCTCCTGGATGGGATTTTATTTGGCGGTAAAAAAAAAACTAACTAATTTGTAATCACTGATCCGCTTCTCTTCAAATATAGCATTAAAGCTCTTAATTTTCCAAGCTTTACAGTTGAGATTTTTTTTTCAATAATGTTTTGTATGAGGAATTTGACATTTTTTTTTTCTTTTGGCTGTAGGACAGGAACGTGCCATGGCAAGTTACCTTGAACAACGGGGCAGGTTTAGAGCAAAATCACTACTATGGGTGGCAGGGGCAAGGCAGCCCTGCCTTATTGTCATCCCATTGTTCGACCCGGGACTTTATAAAGACACATTTCTGACAAAATTTTCTAAATTGCATGTAAACCATTATGAAAAAAAAAAAATTATTTATTTTTTATGCCAAGGAGCCTCACCAGTAATTTTGTACTAAATTGTGTTGAATTATATGGATTTACAAATTATAAAATTATTTGAAGCAATTATCCAGCCTTGTATGGCAATTGTAAATTGTTTGACCATTAAAACAAATTTCGATGAAAAAATATCCGTTCCTATATGGTCTGATAGGTTAAAGGAGGAGAAAGTCTCTCACTCTTCGCTCACCCTTGGGTTTGTTTTTATTTTCCAATAACAAGAAGTCAACAACATTTTCGAGCCTTTTGTAATGCTGGTCCTATCAAAAGCTACCAACTCAAACGTACTTAACATTCAAATAGTAAGTTATGAATAGACATTTGGAATTAAGGACTAAAACCTAAAGCTATGCTCATTACAATTTTGTCGCTAGGACAAAAATGAAACAATATTATGTTTGCTATGCATGTATGACATTGCCAGATCAAATAATATGCATAATCCTAAGACAATAGTTGTCAGTTAAATAAAACACAGCCATAAGCTCCAAAGAATTTCCCTTTCTCTTGTTGGATAAATGTAATCTTCCAAGTCACAGCAATAGTTTCATGCCAGCAGCAGGAAGAATGAAAGCCAACATAATTACAGCTTTGTTTTAAACACAAGCTTCATTCGATAATAATTCTTCAGCAGCTTTCCTATACCATAAAACACTATCACCACAAAAGGGTCATGTCTTACATCTTTTATGTCAAACCTGTAATCAAAGTTATTCCTGAGCTTGAGGTTGAAAAGGCCTATCTAAATCCCTAGGCAAGGAGTGACATGTTAGCAAACATAACTACCAAATCATTCGACCAGGAAAAATTGTTTGAAACAAGAGAGGACATCAATTTATTAGTGACTTAACTTCTTTTTTTATTTTTATTTATTTTTTATTTATTTTTTTATGCAGTGACTTAAACGTTGAAACAGAGGCAGAAAAATAGTGATTCAATCACTTGTCCTATAAGTGTGCACATTATCCTTGAACAGATCAGCAACAATCATTGGAAAATAGGCAAACTAAACTAAGCATGTAATTTTATTAAATTAATAGACTTAATTCTTTTAAAAAGAACTAAAAGTATAAAGGCACTGAAAAATCATATAATTGAGTAAAAAATTTGACTTCGACTTGTGCCGTATACAAAGTAAGAGTATTCAATCATATCAAGTGGTCTGTATATCACTGGCCCACTTATCAACAATCTCAATAAGCCCAACCATCTTATATCATACAAAATAATATATTTTGATAACTCCAAGATTTCCAGCAAACTCTTAACATTTTCAAGCAGTTAAAACATTTTTTTTTTTTTTTAAACAATAAAATCAGATGCAAAGAATATGAATGCTCTATTTGATATAGTGAAATATAAAATTAGACTTATTTATTGTTTATCACCAATAAGTCCACTCTCTGCACCCTGGATAGGATACGGAAATTAAGCCCCTCTTTTGGGTGAGTTCTGATTTCTGAAGGCAAAGAGATTAAGCTCATCAAAATTTTCATGTTATCACAAGGGCAATCACATATGATAAGATAATGTCATGTATGCAGCACCATGACATTGCCTTCTTTAAGGATGCGAACAATGTTATTGACACAAATATCAATTGGGCAAAACAGCCACAATCCCCATTAAAATATTTTTCTTAATAAATTAATACGTCTGATGTTCATGCCATAAACAGTCAGAGAAAAGAAAGAAACAACATAATAAGAGCTCAAATTCAAATTGCATATTTGATACCAAAATACATGTCATTGAACTTCACAGAAAAATAGCCACCTTGCTAGAAACTTCAACAGACTAATCTTCGTATTCAGATGACACATTTACCCCCATCAAGTAGAACCAAACTCTCCATAAAATTAGATGCATAACCAACCCATCTAATATTTCTTTTTGATACAAGAATGTTTTGATTTTGATTCTCAGGGTCAATCAAAATCAGCTCTGTCGCATTGCCAAATAGGAGTTCACCATTGTCAGTGATGCCATAAAAATAAAGAATCCAATCGACTGATACAGATTTTCCAGTCCAAGACTCTACCAAACCATATTCCTTCATCACCCATATGTCGCATATGTGATCATTATTAGCTATATCACGAGACAAAACAATAAAAGCTAGCAATCCCTTGAACACCGCAAGACATCCTAGGTATCCATCTAAGAAATCCTGAGGCAACATTATCTTATGGAATCTCTCATCATTGACTTCAAAGGACAAAATGAAAGGGCCGTTGTTAGTACATGCTATAAAGTGAAGTGCTCCATTAAAAAATATACACGATGAAGTATGATAAACATATCCAATATTGGGTTCGGATGAATCCACCGATATTACAACCTTTCTCCACGAATCCGTACTCAATGTGTAAACCTCGGCCTCAGCTGGTCGATCAGGGCCACCTGGCTCTTCAGGAGACTTATGAAAACACACAAGTCTGAGAATCTTGAAATCATAGCTTTGAGAATTATAGGCAAGTCCAAGGGTGACAAAATCAAGAGGGTCAGCCAGAATAGCAGGAGTAAGCATCCTAAACTTCCTAATGTTTGGGTTCCACAAACATATTATAGAATTATCATTATAGCTACTAAGGCAGAAGATGCCTTTACAGAAGCAATCGACGAAGTAAGCATCCGAAAAGCAAAATGGGGCTTTAAACTTAGAAATCTCAGTCAATATATGGTCCCTATTGCAAACAAATGCAAGCAATTCTTCATTAGATGAACAGTACTCTGATTTAGATGCATATAGCAGATAATCATTGTGACTATCTTTATTGGATAATGATTTGGCTTCGTTGAGCTTCAAGTGTGTGGTAATAAATATGCGGCTGGTTATGGTGGAGTTCATAGATTTTGAAACGCACCTGAATCGGATTAAAGATTTTACTGGCAACCGAGTCAGTACGTCGAATACGATGTCGTCCGGGACACACTCGGTTGACAATACTAGCTTTTCCGTAGGTTGAGACATCGGTGGTATATTTTTTTTTTTTCAGAAGATGCGGCTAGTCGGCTACAAGGAGGCAAATTATAAAAATATATATACCAACTGACCGTGCATATATATACATTCTCTACCTAAAAAAAAGTCCAAGTAAAAATTAAATACCCTAAAATTCTTAAACTTGTGTTAATGCCGTGTATGTATCAAACATTTTTAATTTTTGGAGGTACATACGGTTTTTTGGGATAGGTTTACAATATCATGATACTACTAAATTCTATTATCTTGAAGTTCTAAGCTTATCATACTCCTTTGTAATATATACTATCATTTTAGTAATAAATTTTCTACTTTTTATTAAAAATACAACTGGGCAAGATAAATATTGTAGGGCTGTGGGGCCCAAAATATAGGTTGGGCCTTGGGCCTTATCCGAGGAGGTTCCGTGATTTGAGAATAGGTCAATAGCAAGAGAGACATAATATTTCGAACTTCATGAGTAAACCATGACTAAAGAGGTTGGGAGAAGTAGTCTGAGAATGAATATCTACTCGGCTAAATGCAACTAAGATCAAGATGAGCTCCCTGTCATCCAGGAAGACATTCTAGGGGGTTCTATTAATAAAGACGTGTATTATGAACGTATAAGAAGAAGGGGAGCTAGGAAATATCTAGGAAAAAGCTACTGCCACTGCATTGAATGCTCTATAGTTAACTTTCTAACCGCATTTATGTGGAGAAAACTCTTGAACAGTGCTGCCTTGGCTACCCCAACTCATAGAGGACCAAGGAGAATGTCCAATGGGACAAGCACTCAACTAATGCCCTAGATGATCAACAAATGGAGAGCCAAGATCATAGAAAGGGAGATATATAATGTAAGGAACCCCTGAGAAAAAGGGAGAGAGAAAAACAAGGGAAAAAGACAGTAGCAATCAAGAACTGCATTTTGTAACCAAACTTGGGAAGAAATATATAAGAATTGATCTCCTCGGACTTTGCCGAGAATGATTTTCTTTAGTTGAAACTTGTCTGTTTTCTTTCTCTTATCATTAAGATCTACCTTATTTGTTGTCTGATTTACTAAGGCACAGTTTTCCAACATACTCTCTATAAATTCGTTGTTGTGGATTTTTTGGGCCTAAGTCTATCTATCTTTTGGGCTAGGGACCCAAATCTGGTCCTTACAAATATAATAATTTTTTTTTATCTAAAAATTTCCTGTGATAATTTAAGTCTCTTTCAAGTAGAGTGGTTATATGACATCAACCAACTAAATTTAATTTTAAAAAAAATGAAATTTAATGAATTTTCTGCAATTTGCTGTAGTCATTTGGTGCAACTACAGCTTCTAAGCCCAACTTTTATTATATAGTAAGTATATATAGGGGTGAAATGTTTTCATTGTCCCTTAAAGGGGAAAATAACAACAGTAACTAACAAAATAAGATCCTTTATTTCGCTAAGATCCCTCCTAAACTCTTGATAACAATTTTTAAAAAAATCTTAGCCAAATAAGATTTATTGTTCATTGCTTTTGCCGGATCTAAAAATTTTCATTTTTTGTACTTCAAATTTACAACACCAAACAACTAATATAACCCCCAATGTGCTCACATACAGCTCATTCAACCAAATACCTAAGCACAAACAATACAACATATCAAATGAAAATACTTCCCCAATATGAAAATACATTTTGGTTGATAAACCTTTGACATATTTAAAACTATTCCTCACCTACGTCAAAAAATTTTCTATGCACATCAAATTATGATACAGGTTTTGTACTTAAGAAGATAGAGAGATGATCACTTGAAAGATAACACCGAATCTAGAGATGTATAGCTATGGAGTTGTGAGAAATACAGAAGTTAAGGAGACCAAAAATGCTAATTCTGAAAAAACCTGATATGGATATAACATTAGTGAAACATGATTTTCTTAAAATCAAGTTCACTTTAAAAAAAAATCCCAATATAACTTGATACTTTTAAAATCGAGTTATAGACATGACAAAAAAATTTCATAGAATATTTTTTCAAATTCCTGTGAAACTCAGTCTTAAGAATATCAAGTTCAGCGTTGAAAATTTTTTTGAGGAACTCGAGTTCCAACTAGATTTTTTTATTTTTATTATTATTATTATTATTATTATTATTATTATTTAAATTGGGTATATGGTCCCTATTGCAAACAAATGCAAGCAATTCTTCATTAGATGAACAGTACTCTGATTTAGATGCATATAGCAGATAATCATTGTGACTATCTTTATTGGATAATGATTTGGCTTCGTTGAGCTTCAAGTGTGTGGTAATAAATATGCGGCTGGTTATGGTGGAGTTCATAGATTTTGAAACGCACCTGAATCGGATTAAAGATTTTACTGGCAACCGAGTCAGTACGTCGAATACGATGTCGTCCGGGACACACTCGGTTGACAATACTAGCTTTTCCGTAGGTTGAGACATCGGTGGTATATTTTTTTTTTTTCAGAAGATGCGGCTAGTCGGCTACAAGGAGGCAAATTATAAAAATATATATACCAACTGACCGTGCATATATATACATTCTCTACCTAAAAAAAAGTCCAAGTAAAAATTAAATACCCTAAAATTCTTAAACTTGTGTTAATGCCGTGTATGTATCAAACATTTTTAATTTTTGGAGGTACATACGGTTTTTTGGGATAGGTTTACAATATCATGATACTACTAAATTCTATTATCTTGAAGTTCTAAGCTTATCATACTCCTTTGTAATATATACTATCATTTTAGTAATAAATTTTCTACTTTTTATTAAAAATACAACTGGGCAAGATAAATATTGTAGGGCTGTGGGGCCCAAAATATAGGTTGGGCCTTGGGCCTTATCCGAGGAGGTTCCGTGATTTGAGAATAGGTCAATAGCAAGAGAGACATAATATTTCGAACTTCATGAGTAAACCATGACTAAAGAGGTTGGGAGAAGTAGTCTGAGAATGAATATCTACTCGGCTAAATGCAACTAAGATCAAGATGAGCTCCCTGTCATCCAGGAAGACATTCTAGGGGGTTCTATTAATAAAGACGTGTATTATGAACGTATAAGAAGAAGGGGAGCTAGGAAATATCTAGGAAAAAGCTACTGCCACTGCATTGAATGCTCTATAGTTAACTTTCTAACCGCATTTATGTGGAGAAAACTCTTGAACAGTGCTGCCTTGGCTACCCCAACTCATAGAGGACCAAGGAGAATGTCCAATGGGACAAGCACTCAACTAATGCCCTAGATGATCAACAAATGGAGAGCCAAGATCATAGAAAGGGAGATATATAATGTAAGGAACCCCTGAGAAAAAGGGAGAGAGAAAAACAAGGGAAAAAGACAGTAGCAATCAAGAACTGCATTTTGTAACCAAACTTGGGAAGAAATATATAAGAATTGATCTCCTCGGACTTTGCCGAGAATGATTTTCTTTAGTTGAAACTTGTCTGTTTTCTTTCTCTTATCATTAAGATCTACCTTATTTGTTGTCTGATTTACTAAGGCACAGTTTTCCAACATACTCTCTATAAATTCGTTGTTGTGGATTTTTTGGGCCTAAGTCTATCTATCTTTTGGGCTAGGGACCCAAATCTGGTCCTTACAAATATAATAATTTTTTTTTATCTAAAAATTTCCTGTGATAATTTAAGTCTCTTTCAAGTAGAGTGGTTATATGACATCAACCAACTAAATTTAATTTTAAAAAAAATGAAATTTAATGAATTTTCTGCAATTTGCTGTAGTCATTTGGTGCAACTACAGCTTCTAAGCCCAACTTTTATTATATAGTAAGTATATATAGGGGTGAAATGTTTTCATTGTCCCTTAAAGGGGAAAATAACAACAGTAACTAACAAAATAAGATCCTTTATTTCGCTAAGATCCCTCCTAAACTCTTGATAACAATTTTTAAAAAAATCTTAGCCAAATAAGATTTATTGTTCATTGCTTTTGCCGGATCTAAAAATTTTCATTTTTTGTACTTCAAATTTACAACACCAAACAACTAATATAACCCCCAATGTGCTCACATACAGCTCATTCAACCAAATACCTAAGCACAAACAATACAACATATCAAATGAAAATACTTCCCCAATATGAAAATACATTTTGGTTGATAAACCTTTGACATATTTAAAACTATTCCTCACCTACGTCAAAAAATTTTCTATGCACATCAAATTATGATACAGGTTTTGTACTTAAGAAGATAGAGAGATGATCACTTGAAAGATAACACCGAATCTAGAGATGTATAGCTATGGAGTTGTGAGAAATACAGAAGTTAAGGAGACCAAAAATGCTAATTCTGAAAAAACCTGATATGGATATAACATTAGTGAAACATGATTTTCTTAAAATCAAGTTCACTTTAAAAAAAAATCCCAATATAACTTGATACTTTTAAAATCGAGTTATAGACATGACAAAAAAATTTCATAGAATATTTTTTCAAATTCCTGTGAAACTCAGTCTTAAGAATATCAAGTTCAGCGTTGAAAATTTTTTTGAGGAACTCGAGTTCCAACTAGATTTTTTTATTTTTATTATTATTATTATTATTATTATTATTATTATTTAAATTGGGAAAAGCCATGGGTGCTCGTCTAGCCTAGCAAAAACTTACCTAAAACTCAAAAACAGTAAAATTGAGTTACATTGAAACTCAATTTTTTAAAGATCGAGTCTCAAAACAGGGACACGGTGCTTAATACTTTGAAAATAGGAACATTGTGCTATATATTTTAAAAATAAACCCATTTTCCCCGTCTTTTTGATACAAAAATGTTCCAATGCAGCACAAGACTTCTTAATGTTTCAGAGTATGCTAAAGAAACTAGACCTTGAGGTTTGCACAGTCATCGCTTGGTCTCTACTCTCTATTGGAATGGCTATAACAAGTTCGATTTTGAAAAAATTCAGCTACAACCGAATCCAATCCGTGATGGAGCTACGGTTTTTTCTGGAAGAGTACCAGCACTTCAGAGAAGCTCAAAAAAAAAAAAAAAAAAAATCGTCTGCTTGTCTGTCACTAGATCAGTTTTTGTATACTTAGCTTTCTATCTTTTAACTAAAAAAAAAAAAAAAAAAAAGCCTAAAATTTAGGATTTTTATTTTGGCCTGAAATTTTTTAAAAATATAGGAATTTAAAATTGGGTGCTTATACTCAGTTGACCAGATTCTTTAAACCTTTCTAAGACTTAATAAAGTGTGAGTGAGGGTGTTTTGTGACCAAAAAAAAAAGAAAAGAAAATGATTAAGCCCTGGCAAGAAAAACAGTTACATTAGATTATTTATTTTACACTACATTTCAATAAAATATTATTTCTTTATCAATTTTTATTACTCTCCCAAATCATTTCTCCCTCTCTCTGTGTATATGAGTAAAGAAGTAATAATGTAATCCCAAATTAAAAACTAAGCATTCAAATAGTAAAATTTGGAATTAAGGACTAAGAACTAAAGCAATGCTCATGACATTTTGGTCACCAGCACAAAAATGAAACAAATATTATGTTTGCTAAGCATATATTCGTGTCCATGACATTGGCATGTCAAAACAAATATAATAACATCTTTGTTTTAAACAGAAGCTTCATATACTAACAATTCTTCAGCTTCAGCAGCTTTCCAATGACAACATAAAACACTCACCACAAAAGGGTCATGTTTTATAATTTATATCATTTATGTCAAACCTGTAACCAAAATTATTCCTAAGCTTGAGGTCGAAATGCCTGTCTAAATCCCTAGGGCAGAGTAACATTTTAGCAAACTTAACTACCAAATCATTCAACTAGTAAAAAATGTTACAATCAAGACTCAAGAGAGTACATCAATTTAGCAATGACTTAACCATTGAAATTTGAAACAGAGGCAGAAAAATAGTGATTCAATCACTTGTAATATTTGAAGTGTGCACATTATCCTTGCACAGACCAGAAACAATCAGATTTATAACTTAATGCTTTTAAAAAGAGTTAAAAGAATAATGGCATTGAAAAATCATAGATTTGAGTCAAAAATTTGACTTTGACTTCTGCTGTATACAAAAGTAAAGAGTATTCAATCATACCAAGTTCTCTATATCACTAGCCTAGTTATCAACAATCTCTCCAAACCCAGCCATCTTATATCATACAAAATCGTATATTTCAATAATTCCATGATTTCCAGCAAACTCTAACTAATTCAAGCAGTTAAAGAATATATTATAAAAAAGCATAAGATCAATCAACTATGGCTGCAAAGAATATAAAGCCTTCTATATGATATCGTGAAATATAAAATCAGCCTTATTTATTGCTCACCACCAATAAATCAAGTCTCTGCACGCAGAAATTAAGCCCTTTTTTTTTTTTGTGGGGACTGAAAGCAAAGAGTAAGCTCATCAAATTTTTCATGAGGGCAAGCAGATGTGATAAGATTATGTTGGCTAAGCATGTATGCAGCACCATGACATTGCCATCTTTGAGGATGTGAACAATGTTATTGACACGAATATCAATTCGGCATAATGGCCATAATCTCCTTTTAAAAAAATTCTTACTAATTAGTACCCCTGATGTTCATGTCATAAAAAATAAGAGGGAAGAAAGAAACAACATAATAAGAGCTCAGATTCAAATTGCATATTTGATACCAAAATACTTGCCATTGAACTTCACAAAAATAGCCACCCTGCTAGAACCTCAACAGACTAATCTTTGTAGTCAGATGACGCATTTACCCCATCAAGTAGAACCAAACTCTCTATGGAATTGGCTGCGTAACCAACCCATCTAACATTTGATTCCATTATAAGACTGTTCTGAAGTAGATTCTCAGGGTCAATTGATATCAGCCCCATGAAATTCTCAATTAGCAATTCACCATTGTCTGTGCAGCCATGGAAATGATGAAACCAATCGATTGGTACACATTTTCTGGTCCAAGACTCTGCCACGCCATACTCCTTCATCACCCATAAGTGGCACATAATGCCCCCAGTAGCTAGATAGTCAGAGATAATAATATAAGCCAGCGATCCCTTGAACACTGTAAGATATGATTGGTATACATCTAAGAAATCCAGAGGCAGCATTATCTTATGGAATCTCTCATCATTAATGTCAAAGGACAAAATGAAACGGCAGTGTTTATTAGTTAGTATAGAGTGCAGTGCTCCGTTAAAAAATATACATGGTGAATTATGATAAAGATATCCAATGTTGGGGTCGGACAACTCCGCTGACACTACCTTTCTCCACGAATCCGTACTCAATGTGTAAACCTCAGCCTCAGTCGGTGGAACTGCTCTCCAAAGACCCTGGGAACTCACAAGTCTAAGAATCTTGAAATCATTCTTTTGAGAATGATAAGCAAGTCCAAGGGTGGCACTATCAAAACGGCAGTCAAAAGACAGGAGCAAGCATCTTAAACTTCTAATGCTTGGTCCACAAATATATCATATGATCACCATGTTTTCTCACACCTATCAAAGCAGAAGATGCCATTACAGAAGCAATTCATGAGGCATCACAAAAGCGAAGGGTTATAAACTGGAAATCTCAGTCACTGTGCGGTCCCTATTGTAAACAAGTGTACGCAATTCTTCGTGAAAGAATAGCCTCTGTTACAGGTGTATATAGCAGATAACCATTGTGACTATTTTTATTGGATAATGATTTGGCTTCGTTGAGCTTGAAGTGTGTGGCAATGAAAATGGGGTTTGTGATTGTAGAGTACCATGATTTAGAAACGCACCTGAATCGGATTAAGGATTTCACTGGCAGCCAAGTCAGTATGTCGAATACGATGTCGTCGTCCAGAACACGCTCGGTCAACAATCTTAGCTTTTCCGTAGGTCGAGACATCGGTGGTACTTTTGGACCTTTGGTATAGGTTTGCGGCTGCCAGAAGGTAAGGTAAGAGGAGCCAAGTTAATAGACTATTTTCAGTGTGTTTGGTTGAAAAAGAAAATGCTTACTTTTTGGTTTTTACATGTTTGGAAAGACTGAGGGAAGAGAAAAAGAAAAGAATATAATATATTTAATTTAAATATATTTTTTTTTCCTTGAATACTACAAATAAAAATTGAAATTTCAAAAGTCATTAGTGGCGACCTCCTAAAATTGCAACCTTTTTACTTGCCTCTCTCCTCATTTCTACCCATGTGGGGTTGATGAGAAAAGTGGGCCCCGGTGGATAATTACTCCCTCTACTTTCTCATTTTCTTTCTTATAATGCCAACTAAAGAAGGGAAATTGTCATGTCAGCAAAACTTTTTTTTTCCCTCCATTTTCAAACAAAGCTTAAATTTTTTTTATTGTTTGAGGAGTCACTAATCACTTAAAACAATCTAAACATTCATTTATTTGATATTTGAAGTTTATAAATCACATTTATTATCTTATTAGTAAAAAATTTATAGCATGTTTAGTATTTTTCAAAAAATAAAATAAAGAAAAAAAAGGATGAAAATTGGTGTAACTACTAGTATAAAACAAATTTTAATGTAATTAGAGTACTTTACAAATATTTTACTAAATAAAATTACCACTGCGCACTTTTGGTGCAGTAGTTATTTTACAAGTATAAGTACTTGTAGGGTGCGGGGGGCAAGAGTCGAGATTCAAATCTTTAGAATTGAGTTTCACACACTTATACACTTAAATTAGGTTAAAATAGAACTTTTATCTTGAATATATATAAAAAATATTAAAAAAAAAACCTAAACAAAATTAAAAACACCTATCATCAGTCTCAACAATTTATACTTAAATTTTATTTATGAATAATATAGCTCAGTACACTTATTGAGATATCAACATGCCAAATAATTGTATTTTTTATTCATATTTTGACTCACTTCTCTTTGCCACTTGCTATGGACGACTAAATTTCTCGGTTTGAAATAAGTCAAACAAGTAAAATAGTTTCATAAATGTGAATTTATATTGATGAATATGTGGTACAATTCTTTGTGATTATAAAAGAGTGATCCCCTGATTCGATCTCCTTGAAAGATTTGTTGATTGGAATTGTGGTAATGTGATTTTGATTTGAACACCAAATATACTTCAATTTGGCTAAGGAATGGATCGAAGACCTTTGAAATGGAATTACAATGAATCTCTAGCTATGAGCTTGTTAGAAATTCTTTGTTCTTCACGTTCTTTGTGTGTTCTTCGTGTTCTTTGTGTTCTTCCATTTTGATCTTGGAGTTGAGGAAGTCGAGTTTGGGCTTCGACGGAGGAGGGATTGGAGTTGGGGTTAGGGCTGGGGTTGGGGTTTGGGCCTGGGACCCACCGAGGAGAGGGAGGTGGAGAGAGAGAGTGGAGTAAGGGGTGACGCGGAGGCGGGAGAGGAGGACGGCGTCGTTTTGAGATGGGAGAGGTTGGGATTGGGAGAGGTAGAGCCGGTGGAGGTGGTGGATTGGGATGTGAGTGTGGTGGTGGAGAGAGAGTTTGAGGGAGTGGAGAGTGGTGGTGTTTGGGTCTAGGGTTAGGGATAGGGTTTTGTGGTTTGGGATTGTGATGAACACCATGGTTGACTGGTTGTGGTGTGATTGTTTGAATTTTGAGATTTGGGAGAGCAGAGATGGATCGAGAGAACAGTTAAATGACAATGAATTGAATTGAAAGAGTCTGGGGGGTGTTGTTTTGTTTGTGTACTGTTCGTATGGGATTTGGATTCGGGGGAAGGGAAAGGAAAAGAGAGAGTTAACCGACTCTGGTGAATGGAGAAAGGATGGACACTGTTTCTAAATAACTGTAATTCGGTAATTATTTTGTTAGTTGGCCAATTACGAAACAATATGTAATATTAGCATCTCGAGTTTATAAAACTCGAGATTTGATTTAGATCTCGAGTTTTGAAAACTCGTTTTTGTTATTTTTCAATTACTAACTGGACAAAGTTTTCCACGTGGATAGCACGTGGATAGCGAGTTTTAAAAACTCGCTTTAGGGCTATCGAGTTTTTAAAACTCGCTTTCTTTTTAAAATTTTTAGCGAGTGTCAAAAGTTGCTTTATAGCTCTCGAGTTTTTAAAACTCGCTTTCTTTTTAAAATGTTTTCACGTGCATAGCACGTGAAAGCGAGTTTTAAAAACTCGCTTTATAGATCTCGAGTTTTTAAAACTCGCTTTCTGTTTAAAATTTACAAACATTTTAATTTCTTAAAACGGCACTCACTCTCTCAGACTCACTCTCCAGTCTCTCGCTCTAAAATTTCAAACTCTCTCAGACTCCACTCTCTCAGACTCCACTCTCTCACTCGAAAATTTGAAACTCACTCACTCGTAGTCCCAAATCACCCTGTGCTCTCAGCCTCCGCGGGCTTCTGCGTTGTTTGTTGTCTTCGTTCAGCTCGCTTTCTTCGTTCTTCAGCTCGCTTGCTAGGTAAAAGTTCTCCGTTCCTCTGTTGCGGAATTAATTTTATGGGAATATTTGGGCTTTTTGCATGGTGGGTTACACATTGTTGCTGCTGTTGTTTTTGTTTCTGGGTTGTGGATTTGCTTGGGTTTTCTGCTTTTGATACATGCTCTTTAGGATAGAGAAAAAGCATAAATGCATAATGCCCCTCCATTAGAGAAGTCATGCAAAGTGAATGTTTGCTACATCTTTTGCAGAATTAACGGAAACAGATGTTTCACATGCTTCAGATGTCACAACAACTAACTTCGACTTTTATCAACAAAAAAAAAACACACTAAGTTCAACCACACGCAGTAAGATAGAGAGAAGCACATGAACACATGTTTGACATGCTTCAGAAGTCACAACTAAGTTCAACCACACATAGGGGAGAGAGAGAGAGAGAGCATCTTTATCATTAAGGTATACACATTGCAACTTTTAATGGGCAGGCACGGGATAAGAACGGTGTTTAAAGACAAAGACAAATTCATTTAATAAAAAGAGAGTACATTTATTTAAACTAGAAGAAAAAAGCCTTTCCAATGGAAGGAACAGTAATATAATAAACACAATTCTTAAGGCTCTACCAAAATTACCAAGAAAATGAAATTCTACAATACATCAATGATCCTGAAACCAAATCCAGGGTAAAAAAAATTTTAAAGGCTCCAGCCCTCAAGTATACTGAATTTCCACTCTGATCATCGTTTCACTTCCATTGATCCATTGGTTTAATGAGAAATAAGAACAAGAAGCTTTGGCATACAGATCGACCATTCATGCTCCCACCTGCAGAATATTTATAATAAAAAAAAAAAAAAAAAAAAATGGACACAATGCTTAGCACCACCACCCAGCCCCAGCCCCTACCTATTTTTTTTTTTCTTTTTTCTTTTTTCTTTTCCTTGTTTTTAGGTGAACAAAAACAACGCACTTAAGACGGTGAAGGAACCACAGGAATACCTGTCAATGGCAATAAAGAAAACATTCTATGTCCCTCTTGAAGTTTTGACAGCAAAAATAAAGAAGAGAAAGA
>NW_027069942.1:191675-341661 GCF_002906115.3 Quercus suber | reverse complement strand
ATCTTGTACATGTATAGTTGTACTTGTAGCATGCAAAATTGCGTTTTGCAGCAGAGGTTACAAATTCTCTTGCAATATTATCTTTCTGGCATTCTTTTTATTTTTGCTGTCAAAACTTCAAGAGGGACATAGAATGTTTTCTTTATTGCCATTGACAGGTATTCCTGTGGTTCCTTCACCGTCTTAAGTGCGTTGTTTTTGTTCACCTAAAAACAAGGAAAAGAAAAAAGAAAAAAGAAAAAAAAAAAAAAAAGGTAGGGGCTGGGGGCTGGGTGGGTGGTGCTAAGCATTGTGTCCATTTTTTTTTTTTTTTATTATAAATATTCTGCAGGTGGGAGCATGAATGGTCGATCTGTATGCCAAAGCTTCTTGTTCTTATTTCTCATTAAACCAATGGATCAATGGAAGTGAAACGATGATCAGAGTGGAAATTCAGTATACTTGAGGGCTGGAGCCTTTTAAAATTTTTTTTACCCTGGATTTGGTTTCAGGATCATTGATGTATTGTAGAATTTCATTTTCTTGGTAATTTTGGTAGAGCCTTAAGAATTGTGTTTATTATATTACTGTTCCTTCCATTGGAACGGCTTTTTTTCTTCTAGTTTAAATAAATGTACTCTCTTTTTATTAAATGAATTTGTCTTTGTCTTTAAACACCGTTCTTATCCCGTGCCTGCCCATTAAAAGTTGCAATGTGTATACCTTTAATGATAAAGATGCTCTCTCTCTCTCTCTCCCCTATGTGTGGTTGAACTTAGTTGTGACTTCTGAAGCATGTCAAACATGTGTTCATGTGCTTCTCTCTATCTTACTGCGTGTGGTTGAACTTAGTGTGTTTTTTTTTTGTTGATAAAAGTTGAAGTTAGTTGTTGTGACATCTGAAGCATGTGAAACATCTGTTTTCCGTTAATTCTGCAAAAGATGTAGCAAACATTCACTTTGCATGACTTCTCTAATGGAGGGGCATTATGCATTTATGCTTTTTCTCTATCCTAAAGAGAAATGAGAAATCCGTTTCTAGTAGATCAGGGAGCTTTGTGGTGTTACGCAAAGCAGATGTTTCGGCATCTTTCTTATTTGGGTGTTTGTTCTCAATAATATTAATCCTGCAACATTGCGGGCAACAGATATAGTTTCAGCTTTGGGAGTTCCAGTGAGTCTGATGTTACGAGGGTGGAATATGTGAGAAAGGTTTGCTCTGTAGAAATTTGTATTACAAGATTTATATTATGAGATTGTGGGATCTGCATTTACAAAGTTGGACAGTAATGCTCTTGGTGTATTTTATAATAATGTTATATTAATAATTTAAAAATGCAATACATTTTGTTTTTAATGTACTACATTCACTTGCCTTTGAAATGTGATGCTCTCTGAACTAGTCTACATTTTGTTTCATGATCTTTAAGACTATGACAACTCATCATCTAATTCTATGAAATATATATATATATATATATATGTTACAATATGTTACCAACTCCACAGCTCAAACCATTTTCCTACTACTTCTCAGGTACTTTGTATGTGCTTCCCAATCAGATTTGCACTTTTGTATGTGCCTACATTTGAAAGGCTAGATGGGCTTTTTATTTTCTTCTCTTTCCTTTTCTTTTTCTTTTTTTTTTTTTTTGTGAAAAAATTTTCTTCAACAATTTTTTTACAAATAACAAGATAAATAACTTCAGCCAGATGTGCCTTGATGTTCACAATAGTTACCAACAAATAATTGCATTTGTATGAAAGAAACAAAAACGTGATGTTTTGAAAAAAAAAAAAATAATGCAAAGAAAGCGAGTTTTTGAAACTCGAGATATAGAACTCGAGTTTTATACACTCGAGTTCTTCACCTCATACATGAATTTTTTTTGCAAATCCCCTGTTTAGGCCGAGAGGCCTCCCCTGTTTTGGCTTGTTTTTCCCAGTGAAACTCGAGTTTCATAAACTCGAGTTCCACTGGGAAATTTTTTTCCCAAATCCCCTGTTTAGGCCGAGAGGCCTCCCCTGTTTTGGGCTGTTTTTCCCAGTGAAACTCGAGTTTCATAAACTCGAGTTCCACTGGGAAAAATTTTTTTCACTTTACTTGGGCAAATCCCCTGTTCAGGCAGAAGGGTTGCCCTGTTTTGCTCTGTTTTACCCAGTGAAACTCGAGTTTATAAAACTCGAGTTCTTTGGAAATTTTTTTTTTTTAACAATTTTGGGCAAATCCCCTGTCCAGGCAGATTGGTTGCCCTGTTTTGTTCTGTTTTTCCCAGTGAAACTCAAGTGTATGAAACTGAAATTCTACTAGGAAATTGTTTTTTTCCTACACATGCAGGCAAATGAGGAGCTGAAATATGCACATAAATTACGCTCTATTCATAAATATAGTTTTACAATGCAAATGCATTTGCATCACAACGAAAGGCATTCTCAATACATCAACATTCTAAACACTTTTTTTTTTTTTTTTTTTTTTTTTTTTTTTTTTTTTTTTTGAGAATCAACGCCCAAAGCTTTAATACCATTAAACACAATACAATTTCTAAAATCTGTCACGCGCGCTTCTTGACTCTCTACTTAGACTCGTGCTTCTCTCTCTTTCTCACAATGCAACAAGCTTCTTCTTTTCTCTTTCTTGCGACAACTTAAGGTTTGTCTCTCTCAACTCTTACCTTTTTCTTTAACCTCTCTATTTCTCTCTTTCTACTAAATCCAAATCTACAAAGACTGTGGGTTTTTTTTAGTTGGTTATGCCTATGACTAAAGATATTTAATCATCATTTTGTCAATTGGATTATCAATACTAACTCATGTATTTAAAATTAAAATGTAGAAAGATTAAGAAAAATAATAATTAAAAAATATATTGTATTGATCTCAAATCCAAATCCAAATTTAAGTATCCAAACAATTAATTTCAAATCCTTCATTGTTTAAAAAGATCCAAACAAGGCATTTCAAATCAAGGCATTTTAAATTAATGGATTTCAAAACTAAATCCAAATATTGTCATCCAAACACAACCTCGTCTGGGAGATCATTCTTCCTTCGTCGGAGGAGGATCGATGGTTCTGTCGTTTGTAACATTTTTCAACGGAAGAGTTAAGAGTTGACACATAGAGACAGCAAAATTTGCTCAACAGTACATTTTTTGGGAAAAATTTGATGGCTAGCACGCATTTGAAGTTATTTTTTTTTGAAAATCGAGTTTGTGAAACTCAAGTTCCAACCCAAAATCGAGTTTCTCAAACTCGATTTACGCCTGACCTTGATTTAAAAAGAAAAAGAAAAAGAAAAAAGGTGGAACTCGAGTTTACTAAACTCGAGTTCCATGCTTTTAAAAAAAATAACCCAAATGGAACTCGAGTGTAGGAAACACAAGCTCTGTTATTCTTTTAAAATGGAACTCGAGTTTACTAAACTCGAGTTCCACCTTTTTTTTTTTTTTTATTTAAATCAAGGTCAGGTGTAAATCGAGTTTCTCAAACTCGATTTTGGGTTGGAACTCAAGTTTCACAAACTTGATTTTCAAAAAAAAAGTTCAACTTACTAAATAACTTTAAACACGTGTTGTCTATCTAATATTTTTATGAAAAAATGCTGTTGAGCAAATTTTGCCCACAAAGACAACCTCAGAGAGATTTTATTTTATTTTATTTTTCTTTTTTAGTGATCTTTGAACTTGTTATTTTATTTATAAGCCCTGTGTTTGGTTTTTAGTAAAATACATGATCTCCAATTCTTCTTGGTATTGGAGCTCGGAATTAAACCACTAAGGTTCAGTTTGAAAACAGCTTATTTACTTGAAATTGAAAAATTTTTGTTGAAAGTATTATAAATAAAGTTAAAATGTAGTTGAAATAGTATAATATGACTCGTGAATAGTATTAAAAAGTATAGTAAGACTTATAAATAATAGTAAAAATAAGGTAAATAATAAAAAGGCTGGCTTTTTAAGCCAATGCCAAACGCAATCTTAACTTAGAATTGGATATGTTCAAGGCAATATTAAAACACAATATGTTTTTAATTTGTTCATATAGTAGTGGAATCAGCATAATAAATCCTTTTAGGTTTAGATAATAGGAATCAGTAAAGTGTCTTAAGATAACCAATTGTGCAAGAATTTTTGTTATTGCTAAAGGCAAAACACAATAAAGGAGTGTGAATTTAGGCTTTCACTTGTCACCTATACGAGTTACTAACCAAAAGGAAAAGGTTAAGAGTGGGATAGGGTAGAAAAAAATTTGTTGAAGAGATCCTAGAACTAGCCCATACTTTTTTATGGCTACCAAATAACCAGCAAAATTTAAGGGGAGATTATCATTTAACATAATCCTTATTTCCTTATTTGCTACTAAAAGAGTTTGTTAAATGATTTGTTGAATTATAAAAATGTAGGAGAAGATTAGGAAAAAACAAATGGTATAAAAATTGGAAACCTGCCCCTTAAGTCAATAACACTTTGTTTGAAGTACTATGCTTAATGATGCCCAACTCAGAACCATTTGTATTAGTTCACTTTAGCACATAAAAATTGGATATATAACTATTCAGTCTAATTCAAATAAAACGTGCTTACGTTGAACATAAATTGATAAACCAACTTGCTCTGCTTGAGACAAGCAAGTATTAACATGACCTTGGAATGGTAACATTCTCGCTAAAGAAGCACTTGGCTACTCCTTTTCAACATTTTCAGTTTTAGAGTTTCTTTTATTTTGTTTTTTTTATAAATCAGTTTCTTTTATTTTGTTCTCTTCTCTTGGTCATTTCTTTTTTTAAACTGTAGTCAGGAGAGCTATAATCTAGATCTTTTTTACTCTACCAGAGGGATACAAAAGAAATAAGGATTATGTTGGCCAGGTATTGTTTTTGTTGACATTGCCAAATCTGGGTTTGTGCATGACAACCATCCACATAGAAATACCAAAAACTAACATAAAATATCCACAAAAGGATAATGTAAACCTAGGATACAAACCAAGCTTTAGCAGAAAATTGGTTCTCAAAATTTTTCCAATTTTTTTTTTTTTAAGTAATAACATAACAATAGTCATGTGGGTTCCATTTTACCCAACTACAATAGGTTTAACTTTAAGTCCGATCATATTTGAAAAACCAAAAAAAAAACCACAAGCAATAAAAAATTATATAAGTCATGAATAATTTTACCCTTCCACATCAGACCATTACTTTCATGCCTTTTGGAAAAGAAAAGGAGCATTCAGCATCCCTCAATCACAACTTGAGTTGCAAAATAATGACACTTCTTATCCAGCAATAAAATCCTCTCCAAAAAAGTAGCAGGCATAGTTAGAAAAGCTAGAATACCAAGAACCTTCTCATGTAGAGTTTTAGGATCCAACAAGTCTATACACACACAATAATTATCCAATTTTTCACAAATGCTCCTTTTCATTTGTGTTATGAGGTAAATACATGAGAGTGAAAATTTTGAATTTTTCTCACCGGCCCAAGCATGAACCTTTTTGAACCAAAAGTACACCATGCCAGGTGCAACCGAAAAAAGGCTAGAAAAGATGCTTACTGTATGACTATGATTCGTGCAGACTTGCTCATCACCCAAACAATGCATAGCTCACCCAAACAATCCTCAATGGTCGAAGTGAACAAATGCAATCAAAGCCAAATTTTCCTAGTACAATTCAAGATTTTCCACTTGCAAGTCATTTCCAAGAGCAAGTGGTAGTGTGATCCAATGGGGCAACTGAATAATTTCTGCAGGGAGTGATATATTTCCAAATTTCTCTCCATTGGCATCAAATGACATCATTCTAGGCAAGCATGTTGATTTTGTTGCTTAGGTTTTTTTGAAACTTAAAAACCATCAACTAGACTAAGTTTACTTAACGCACCACTCTATCAAGGGAATTACAAAAGGATAAAAAGGTCAAGAACAAATATTTTGAGTTTCTTATCCTATCAAAGTACTTACTCAAAAATGCCTACATAGAAGGTAGTTACCACTTACCAGGTGCTATTTTGTGCCTAGGCTAGCCATAAACAATTCAAAAACAACCCACCTGTATTGTTCTTAACATCATAGTTGTCCAATTAATACTTGAAAATCAAAATAAATGGTGAGTATAGGATTAGTCAATTTTTTGAGAGAATAAGTTCATAAAACTAGCATCCTGTGTTAAGGAACTCCACCAACTAGCACAATCCGCCACATTGTTACTTATGGGGATAACAGAAAGGCTAAAAGAGTAAAGCATAAGGACAGTCCAATTTTACACTTGTAGGAAATAATATAATCAATAACATGAATAGGAGCCGACATATAAGTTTTCACACATAAGTACTCTCTGCTTTGGTTGGCCATAAAGGAGACGATGCAACTCAGTTTTTGGTGCAATGCACACTTGTATAGATCCAGATGTATATTTGATAATAAAAAAATTAGAAAAAGTGCAATAGTTTTTTGATAAGTAGTATCTGATAGAGATTACAGATGGAGAGTTTAAGAATAGGAAGTATCATATCAAGTTCAAGAATAGAGACGGTGAATGCAAGAACACATAGATAGAACCAATTTTAAAGCATGTGCAAGAAAAGGATGACTATTCGATATCCATTCAAGAGGTCAAATATAGTACCATAAATATTATATTTCATGGATGTTAACTTAAAACAGAGATATTTGCATGTATCATTAAAAATACTCCTAAGTTAATTTAAACTCCCAGTGCTGCCTGTGTAAATGCCAAGGTATTTGAGAAACTAACAACTCTACACACCCCTAAATTCTTCTTGTCCAACGAAATGAAAGTTCAGGAAACACATTTGATGTAGGTCACAACCTAACAGCAAAATATGCCTTTAAATTCTTCCTCTTCAACCAAACAAGTTTAGTGAAACCATAGCATGTTTCTTTAGGATAAAGAACACAAAAGTATTAACAGAAACACAACATTCTGGCAGCTAAACTAGTTGATCCACATCCAATGAACAAAAAACAAGTAATTGAACCCATATAAGCATGAGATAATAGCATTCCTTATCTATATAAATCTCTCCGTGGCTAAAGATATGATAAAATAGCAGGATCACATATCTTGGGACAGACGGACTTGCTGTCATATAAATTAGCTTCTCATTGTCAATATTAAGGGTAAATGTACATCAGAAACAAAGAAATGACCATGCCGCTTGAGCCAAGGAAGTAAGAACAAGACCTTGGAATAATATAGCAAGATAACATATCTAGGGAAAAACTCTCTTTCATATAAATTAGCTTGTTATTGTCAATATTAAGGTTAAATATACAACTGAAACAAACAAAATACCATGTACCTTGAGACAGGGAAGTAAGAACAAGACTTTGGAATGGTAATAGGCTCACTAAAAAAGCACTTGGCTACTTCTTTTCAAAATTCTCAGTTTTAGAGCAGCTTTTATTCTCTCCTCCTTTTTTGGTCATTTCTTCTTTTAAATTGTAGTCAAGAGAGCAATAATCTAGATCTTTTTAACACTACCAGAGGGACACATAAGCAAAAAAGGATTATCTTGGCCAAGTATTGTTTTCTATTGACATTGCCAAATCTAGATATCCACAGAGAAATATCATATACTAATATATAAAAGCCACAAAAGGATATTGTAAACCTGGGATAACAATCAAGCTTTTAGCAATACAATCATGCCTACTACTAAAGGAAACGGAATAACAAGGGAAGGGTTTCACTTCATCCATACCACTAATTAGGACTTCCTTCTAATTTGCATGTCACCATTTGCTTAGTAAGACACCATGTTTGCTCCATCAAGTAAAGCAAGGCTCTCCATGAAAGCAGCTACACATAAAGGTTGTTGGATATCAAAATCCTTCACATGTAGAGTTTTAGTGTCAACTAAAACAATCTTTTGTGCTTGATTGTTGGACTCAATGCAGCTAATCAAAAGTGAACCATACACGGTGAAGCCAATGCAAGCAGATATTCTCGCAAGTGGTACAACAAAAAGTTTATTCCAAGACTCAAGCACGCCATACTCCCTCATCACCCACATGGAGTAGTGGTAGCCACGTCCAATACTTCCAAATGTAAGGAAAGCCAGTTTCCCCTTGAGTGATGCAAGACATGTCTGAAATCTCACTATTGACTTAGAACCATCAGGCATTCTTAACATTCTAAATTTCTCACCATTGACATCAAATGACATAATCACTTCACTCTCGTGCTCCTCTTCTCCTTCTACTACACGTGAGATCCAGTGCAAAGCTTCACTAACCAATGGGATTGGCAAAGGAAAATTATCAACACATTCCATAAAGCTGGCTCTCAATGACATCCCAACCTTTCTCCATGAATCCGAACTTAATGTGTACACCTCAAACTCATCAGGGATATGCGGTTTAATCACAAAATAACTCGAAATCCTCAAAACCTTGTAGTCATTGTTCTCCAAATGATATACAAATCCGAGTGTAGAAGAACCCAAGTGTTCATAACCCATCTGTGGTAAGCAAGAATAAGGCAACCTCTTGAATTTTCAAATGCCGGGGTTCCACAAATATATAACATTATCAGTGGTGAGACCCCCAATACCACCAGCAAGACACAATAACCCATTGCAGGAACCGACTATCTGGATAGACCCAGAAGGCAAATCAAAGGGAACTTCGATCTCAGAAATCCTATCAAAGGTGCGGTCGAAAGCGACCGTACAGACTACTCTGTTAGAAGAATTTGTATCCCATGGCATGTGTATGATATAACCATCACCATTATCATTATCATTATCATGATCATGATCATGAGCAAAGTTATTGAGGTGAGTTGAGATGAAATAGGGGGTAGTGATTGAGGAGTTCCAGGGTTTGCAAACGCACCTGAATCTTATGACTAATTTGGCAGGCAGCCTTGTTAGGATGTTGAGTACAATGTCGCGTGGGAGATCATTCTTCCTTCGTCGGAGTATCGGTGCTTCTCTAGTTTCTGACATTTTTCAATGGAAGAGTGGAGAGACTCCTGGGTTGCTGGTGGTTTTTTTTTTTTTTGTTAGAGCATTCGCAGTGGTGGTAAAATTTTAGCTATTTAGCTACACAAAAAATCACTTTATTTATTTTACCTACACACATGCTACAGTAGTAAATCTATTTTAGTTTTCAATACAATAAAATAATATACACATCACAATAAAATAATATAAATACTACAATAAAATAATATATCCTACTACCAAAAAAAAATTACAACACCAACCACAATCACTATCAGCCACATCCACACCCACAACCACCACCACCACTGTAAGGTTGAATTTAATCAACCATTTAATTGGATTTATTCCGTGATCAATTTGCTTGTAATTTAGCACTTAGTAACCTTGTATTTAGGTGGGAAAATTGTAAGGGTAGTGGGTGAGAAGATGTGAAGAAAAGCTCAAGAGTGTGCAAGAAAAACAGAAGTTCGCGGCTAGGGCTCGCGGGTGGATCGCGACTGGCAAGCTGCCAAAAGCTGGCACGTGAGAGGCACATTGGGAAGCTGAAGGGTCGCGCCAGCTGTCACTCTACAGGACAAAAGTCCCAGGCTGGCCAGGCCGTTACGTCGCGACTTGAACTCGCGACTTGGACAAGCCGCGAGACCAAGTCGCCAACTTGCCCTGTTTGACAAAAACTGACGTTTTGCATTCCCTTCTCACCCTACTATATATACACCCTTATACCCATCATATTGAGAGAGCTTCCAAAGAGAATTTTGTGAGAGAAAACTCTAGAGAAAAACAAAATTGCCTCATCCCCAATCTTCATCTAAGAGACTCTACAAATTCCTCTACTCTCTTCCTCTCCATTGTCATACCCTTGAGAGGTTATTTACCAAACCCTTATCTCACCACACCCACGTCTGTGAGAAGGTCCATTTGGTGTTTAGGAAAGCAGTTTGGGAAGGAACCAATATACATTGGTTGATACTATGGTCAAGTAGCGGAATCCGGGAAACTAAAGAAGAAATAGGTTCGACGTAACCTCGTTAGAGCAAGAAGCTTGGAGGGCTTAGGTACTTGGGTAGATTAGGTTTGGAGGGTCTTCTGCTATTCATGTATCCCAACTATATTCTTTAGTGGATTTTATCATCGCTTGGAGGGCGGCGGAGAGGTTTTACGCCGAGGACTTCGGTTTCCTCTTCGATAACACATCGTGTGTTGTCCGTGTGTTTGCATCTCTCTTTCCTTTATATTTGCCTTATATTTACTGTTGTGGATGTGTTTATATTTGGCTTAGATTGTTTTATTAATTCTGTTACAAGTTTGTTATCATATTCCGCACATTAATTGTTTGATATTAAGCTTGAATTGGTATTTTTGTATCTGGGGGTCTAAACGTTCAAGGGTATTTCATAACCCTATTGAACTTTCAACTACCACCACCACCAGTTCACAGTAGGCACTTTTTTTTTTTTTTTTTTTTTCCAAGTAAGGAGTGAAATGGGTTGGCGGGGTGGATCGAGGCCGGGGTCTGCAGTGTGGATCAACAGCGAGGTTTGCGGCGTGGATTGGCAACGAGTTCTGCGGCGTGGATTGGCAGCATGGAGGTGGGCTGGTAGCAATGAGATGAAGTTGAGAGAGAGCTGAGAGAGGTGAGAGTTGAGAGAGGTGAGAGTTGACACAGAGAGAGAGAGAGAGAGAGAGAGAGAGAGAGAGAGAGAGAACGGGGCAATATTTTAATGTGGCCTGAATAAAAAATTAATTTTTTTTAGCTCCAAGCTACAGTGCACATCTATTTATAGATGTGCACTGTAGCGAATCAGCTAAAAATTTTAGCTTTTGCTCCACTGCTGGAGCATCATTTTAATGAAAGTGTAGGTAAAATATAGCATTATAACTTTTTGCCTACACTGCTGCAAATGCTCTTAGTGGTGACCTCCTAAAATTGCAACCTTTTTACTTGCCTATCTCCTCATTTCTACCCATGTGGGGTTGATGAGAAAAGTGGGCCCCAGTGGATAATTACTCCCTCTACTTTCTCATTTTCTTTCTTATAATGCCAACTAAAGAAAGGAAATTGTCATGTCAGCAAAACTTTTTTTTTCCCTCCATTTTCAAACAAAGCTTAAATTTTTTTTATTGTTTGAGGAGTCACTAATCACTTAAAACAATCTAAACATTCATTTATTTGATATTTGAAGTTTATAAATCACATTTATTATCATATTAGTAAAAAATTTATAGCATGTTTAGTATTTTTCAAAAAATAAAATAAAGAAAAAAAAGGATGAAAATTGGTGTAACTACTAGTATAAAACAAATTTTAATGTAATTAGAGTACTTTACAAATATTTTACTAAATAAAATTACCACCGCGCACTTTTGGTGCAGTAGTTATTTCACAAGTATAAGTACTTGTAGGGTGCGGGGGGCAAGAGTTGAGATTCAAATCTTTAGAAGTGAGTTTTACACACTTATACACTTAAATTAGGTTAAAATAGAATTTTTATCTTGAATATATATAAAAAATATTAAAAAAAAACCTAAACAAAATTAAAAACACCTATCATCAGTCTCAACAATTTATACTTAAATTTTATTTATGAATAATATAGCTCAGTACACTTATAGAGATATCAACATGCCAAATAATTGTATTTTTTATTCATATTTTGACTCACTTCTCTTTGCCACTTGCTATGGACGACTAAATTTCTCGGTTTGAAATAAGTCAAACAAGTAAAATAGTTTCACAAATGTGAATTTATATTGATGAATGTGTGGTACAATTCTCTGTGATTATAAAAGAGTGATCCCCTAATTCGATTTCCTTGAAAGATTTGTTGATTGGAATTGTGGTAATGTGATTTTGATTTGAACACCAAATATACTTCAATTTGGCTAAGGAATGGATCGAAGACCTTTGAAATGGAATTACAATGAATCTCTAGCTATGAGCTTGTTAGAAATTCTTTGTTCTTCACGTTCTTTGTGTGTTCTTCGTGTTCTTTGTGTTCTTCCCTTTTGAGGGTTTGTGGTGGAAGTTCTTTAGGGCCTTCTAGAGGCCTTTGAGCTTGATTCCAATAAACTTTGAGATCTAGGAATATGATTTGGATGATTCCTCTTCAAATGTTCTTCGTATTTGAAAGTTTTGTGATGGAAGTTTTTCGGTGTTTTAGAGGCTTGAATTCGTAGAGTTTCGCTGATTTATGGTTTGTTGAGGTTTCTGGAGGCTTTTGAGGTTGATTCTAGTGAACTTTGAGATCTAGGCAGGAAGTTTGGATGATTCTGCTTCGAATGTTCTTCGTATTTGAATGTTGAAGTTCTTGAAGTTGCTGGAGGCTTCAAGGCTTGATTCCAGCAGAGTTTCTAGACTTCTGAACTCAAGATGTCTTCAAGGTGTCTTCTTAAGATGTCTTAGGAAGGCTTCTATTTATAGGGATTTAGGGGTGGATGAGCGACACGTGGCGGAGTCTGATTGGTGACACATGTCACAGCCTGATTGGTCCGCCTATGTCATCACTTACACGTGCGATGCTGATTATGTCATCGCTTACATGTGCGAGACTGCTTATGTCATCGCTTACATGCGCTGATGCATGATTGGTTTTTGCATGACACTTGTCAAATTTCTGTTGGTTTCTGAGTAGTGATAGCAAAACCTAGCAGCAATAAGTGGTGCTTTGTAATTGGCTATATTTTATGGACTTGATAGTGTGACGTGTTAGTTTGTGATAGGTCAGAAATTTTCCCTCTTTACACTTGCATTAACTGATGTTTGTATAGATAAATTGATGTTGGCAACCTTTGGATTGGCAAACGATGGAGATCAGTGATGCTCTTGACGCTATCGTTGTCAAGCGATAGTAGAAGGGCCCTTTTGTTGTTGAAGGTGCTTTGCAAAGGAGAAGGTGGTGTTGCTATGAAAGGAAAGGTGGGGAAGAGAAAAACAAATATTAATATGTTTAGAGATCAAACTAATATTTAAATAAAATAGAGAAACTAATATTAAGTCTGATGTAAGTGTATATGACTTTGAGTTTGTTAAAAGAGAAAAAGTGGAAATTTCATTTTCTAGACCAAATAATTTGACTAAAATTGCATTAAGATTGATGTGAATGCTCTAACAATATGATTGTGCCAAGAGTATTGATGCTCATATATACATACATACATACATACATACATATATATATATATATATCCATCAATATTGCTCCAACTGTTGAATAAAAAAATTAATTAATTACTATTGAATTAAAAATTAATTAATTAATTAATATTTTTTTAAATCTTGTAAAGTAATTTTTTTACCACTTATAATGTATGATTGTATTTTTTTTTTAAAATAGAAAATATTTTAAATTTTGTTTCAAAATTTTATTTGAAATAGTAATATAAACTTTTTTAACTTTGGTAATAGGGCTTCATATAGAGTAGAATATGAGAATTAAATATCTTAGTTGAAAATACCAAAAAGTCAGTTAAGCTATAAGATTCTTGATATGCATAATAATTTTAGCTTACCTATGATATGATGAAGACTCTAATAACTAATTTATTTACACTATAAGACATAAAGATGCATTTTGACAAGTTTTTCTAATTTGAAAAGTACATAATCAATTGTAAAAAAGGATTATCTTTATTTGTCATTCTAAGGATCCTTACTAGTAATTTCATACTAAATTGTGTAGAATTCTATGAATTTACAAAGGAAAAAATTATTATAAGTCTCCCAACCTAATATGGCAATCAAGAATTTGTTTGGCCATTGAAATAGAGTTTCAACGAAAGAAACTCTGTTCCTATTTGGTCTGGTAGGTTAAAGGAGAAGGAGGAAGTCTCTCAATCTCTTTTTATTATTATTTTTATTTTTATTATCTTATCTTATATTTAGGGATGCTGTTGTGCTCTTAGTAATGCTGGTCCTATCAAAAGCTTCGAGCTCAAAATATGCCTTCAACAGATAGTAATACAAAGAAACTCAATTTCAGCTTCATGACAAGGAACTTCAGAGAAATGCTATGGACAACAGCGAGATATATAAAGTATCTCTATCTTAAAAAAAAAAAAAAAAAAAAAAAAGGTAATTGGATCTATTTAGATGCCCAACCTTCTCATTCAAAATATTTATCTTGCAGTTCAAAGATATACATATAACTCTGGAGCAAGCAATAAGATGGAATGGTATAAGAAAGAGACACTAGAGTAATTAGCTTTAACATTTTCTTTGATACAAGAAAACTTGAGTAAGGACATCAGTGGCCACACATAAAACAACAAACAAAGGCTTAGTTTCAAAATTTTGGGCTAGACTATGGATCCTCGACAGATTAGCTAAAGTTGATTGTATATCATACTATGTCCAAATTATTGTCGCAGGTGTTTTGAATTTATATAATCATCTCTCTTCTAGTGAAACATAAAACTATTCTATCGAAGTTATATAACACATTTAAAACAAACTTTATGTAACTAAGCAAAACAATGTAAAACATGCAAAAGCCTTATAAATTGCAAGCTTGTAAATTTGCCGCATCTACATCAGTTAATGCTGCACATAAAAGATCTCCAACTTAAAACAGGATAAAATGCAGCCACAAGATAATTCACACGAGCAGTTAACATATTATTTTATCGGTAATAACTAATAACTAATACACACACTTGTCACAATTTCTGTTAAAACAAGTCTCTGTGATAACCATTGCTCTTCTTTAATTCCAAGTACGATTTATCTTATCTCATTATACATATTAATGTATCCCAAACCAAAAGTGCTTAACATACAAATAGCAAGTTAGAAATAGAAATTTGAAGTGCTGCGTAGCATGGCAGCTTTGGACAGAGCAGCAACAATCAGTGGCTAGTAGCCTACTAGGCAAACTAAGTAAATGTATCTAGTCAAAAAAATTGACTAGGACTTCTACTGTATTGTGTATACAACATTAAGGCAGTTCCACAGTCCACACATTCCTAATTGTTCATGTTGCTATGTTCACTTATCAATTATCTAACTAAGCCCAGCCATCTTATATCAAACAGAATCATATATTTCAATAATTTGGATGTTATATTTAAAAGGATTGTTTGTGCTGCCTTGGTTTGAGCAAGTACAAGTCTGTCGCCCGCCCCTACTATATCTCTCTCTTTCTCTCTCCACCAAAACCCCCGGCGGCTTCCCCAAGAGATCCCTATGCCACTAATAGGCCCACCCACAATGGTACACTCCCCTCTTTAATCATTGGTCTATTTCATTGCTTCTTTAACCACTGTATCTCTTTGTTTATGCTAACTAAACAAACCTCAGTATGGACTTAAACTAGTAGATATCTACAGTGAGATTGCCATCGATCCACTAATTGTTTAAAATCAATCTTTTTGAATAGCCATTGATCCACTACTTTCTTTAGGCATAACACTAAAGCTTTTCAGTTTCCAAGCTTTGCTTATGAGATTTTTTTTTTTTTTTTTGAAAAAAAAAAAAAATCCGTATGAGGGATTTGATTTTTTCCCCCTCTTTATTTGGTTGCATGACAAGAACAAGGCATGGCAAGTTGCCCTGACTAGTGAGGCGAGTTCGGGGAAAAATCACTAGACTAAAGATGGGGGTAAGGCAGACATTATCCAGCCCCACCCTGCCCCACTATGTTGCCATCCCATTGTTGGCCACATAACTTAATATTGAAAATTTAACAATTAATTTATTTACCATAATTGAAATAAAGATGCATTTTTTTCTAATTTGTACATAATCAATTATGAAAAAAAAAGAATTATCTCTATTTGTAATGCTAAGGATCCTCACTAGTAATTTCGTACTAAATTGTATAGAATTCTATGGATCTACAATAATAACAACAGTAAACAAAGCTTTAGTCCCAAAATTTTGGGGTCAACTATGGATCTTCAACAGATTATATAATTATTTGAAGCAAGTATCCAATCTTGTATGGCAATTGGAAGTTGTTTGGCCATTGAAATAGAGTTTCAATGAAAAATCCTCTGTTCCTAATTGGTCTGGTATTTTAGAGGAGAAGGAGAAAGTCCCCCACTCTCCCTCCTTGCATGGAAGAGTATGAGCAAGACACGCTAGAGTAATTGGCTTCAATATGTTATGTGATACAAGATAAACTTGTGTGAGGACATCAGCAGTCACACATACCATGTCAAAAATTTTGACACTGGTGTTTCGAAGTTGTATAATTATCTCTCGTCTAGTGAAACATAAAACTATTATATCAAAGTTATGTTACACTTTCAAGACAAACTTTATGTAACTAAGCAAAACAATGTAACATGCAAAAGCCTTCTAATAAGTTGCAAGCTTGTAAATGTGCTGCATCTACATCAATTAACACAGCACATAAAAGAAATATAACTTAAAACAGGATACAATGCAGCCAAAAGATAATTCATACCAGCAGTTAACATATTCTAACATTTTAAGCAAGTAGGTCTTATCTGATTATTGCTGTCATTTACCGAAAGCCAAACATGTCAAGGCTGGCTAGCCATTTTTTTTACTAAGATAAATCAGTGAGTTATGTACAGGGATTTTTGACTAATGGATAAGATTTAGGTATACTTACTTACATCGATAAATAAGCAGCCATATCTTATAAGTCATGCAATTGAACTCTATTATAAGCTTGACATGAAAGGGTCTCCCTGAATATCTAGGTCGGGAGTAACAGCTTAAGAAAATTATACTACCCAATCATTCAATCTGGTAAAAGGGTTCCACAGAAGAAAGTGCATCAAATTGTTATTATTATCTGAAACTTTGAAACAGAGGCAGAAAACAATGACTAATCAATTGCATTTGGAAACATTCACTTGCATAGTAGTTTTGGAAAGAGCCGCAACAATCTGTGGCCAGTAGGCAAATTAAACAAAACATATAGTATTTAGTAAAAAAATTGACTACGACTTCCACTGAATACAAAATTAAAGCAGTTTCAGGCATCCCTAATTGTCCATATCGCTAAGCACACTTATCAATTATCTCATTAAGCCCAGCCATCTTTTGCCATACAAAATCATATATTTCAATAATTTCATGATGTTTAGCAAACCTTAACATTTTCAAACTGTAGAAAGTTCAATAGCCCTGTTTGTACTATAATGGCAGGATCAGTAAATTAACCTCACACATCTCATACAAAATGAAAATATCATGCTTTCTTTTCGGACTAATGGCTTAAAGCTGAAGCTAATCTTGTTCAATACATTTTTGTCACTAGCACAAATTTTAAACAACATTTTTAATCACGTATTCTTGACCATGACATTGCAATGTCAAATAATATGCATAATCCTTATACACTAGTCGTCAGTTAAATAAATAATAGCCAGAAGCTCCTAAGGATTTCCCTTTCTCTTGTTTGACAAAGATAAATGTGGCATTCCACGTCCCAGCCATACTTTCATGTCTGCAGCAGGAAGGAAGAAAGCCAACATAAAAACAACATAGTTTTAAACAAAAGCTTCATAAGATAACAATTCTTCAGTAACTTTCATATGTTAACAAAAAATGCTATCATATGTTAAAATTATTATTATTATTATTTTTGGATAAAATCAATCCCTATGCCAGGAGTGACAGATTAGTAAAAGTTGTTGATAAGTCATTCAATCTGGCAGATTTATTACAGAGTAGAGACTACATCAATTTAATAGTGACTTAACAATTGAAATAGAGGTAGGAAACAGTACTGATTCATTCACTTGCAATATTTGAGGTGGTGCACATTATCTTTGCACAGACCAACAACAATAATTGGGAGTAGGCAAACTAAACAAAGCATGTTATATTCGATTAATAGACTTCATACTTTTAAAAAGAACTAAAATAATACTTATCAAAAAAATAAAATAAAAATAAAAATAACTAACAGTATATTGACATTATAAAATCATAGTATTGAATAAAAAATTTGACATTGACTTCTACTGTATACAAAAGTAAAGAGAGTTGAAGCATACTAAAGTTGTCTATCACTATACCACTTACCAACAAACTCACTAAGCCCAGCCGTCATATATCATACCAAATCATATTTTTGATGAATTTCATCAAATCCTAACAATTTCAAGAAGTTAAAAACATCTTTAAAAAAAACGACACAATCAATTTAATGTGTGCAAAGAATCAAAAGCCTTCTATTTGATATAGTGAAATATAAATTTGACTTATTCATTACTTACAACCTAAATATAAACTTTCTGCATCCTGCACAGATTGCACAAGTTCAGCCTTTTTGTAAAAAAAATTTCTAAGGGAGGAGTCATAGAGAAGCTCATCAAATTGTCCAGGTTGTCACAAGGGCAATAAAATGAGATAAGATTATGTTGGCTAAGTATGCATGACATTTCCATCTTTGAGGCTGTGCACAATGTTATTGACCCTAGTATCAGTTGGGAAATAATAGCCACAATTCCCATTAGGATTTTTTACTCCTTAATAAACAAATAACTCTAATGTTCATGTGTTCAACAATAAGAGGGGAAAAAAATAAAGAGAGCATAATAAGGGCTCAATTTAGTATTCAAATTCCATATTTGGTACCACAAATACCTGTCAACATGAACTTCACCAAAATAGTCACCTTTCTAGAAAATTCAACAAACTAATCTTTGTATTCAGATACACTTTTACCCCCATCAAGTAAAACCAAACTCTCCACAGAATTAGCAGTGTAATCCGCCCAATGTGCATCTTCAATAGCAAAAATGTTCTGATGATTCTCAGGGTTAAACGAAACTAGCCTATTGGCATTCTTAATTAGAATTTCACCATTGTCAGTGCAACCGTAGCAGCTATAGAAGGGATCCATTGTTATACATTTTTTAGTCCAAGTCCAAGACTCAGCCACACCATACTCCTTCATCTCCCATATAAGGCATATGTAACCCCTATTAGCAGGATCATGACAAAAAACAATCGAAGCAAGCGCTCCCTTGTATACTCCAAGTTGTGTAAACTTTACATTGAATCCACTTGAGTAATTTTGAGGCAGCTTTGTCTCACGGAATCTCTCATCATCAACGTCAAAGGACAAGATAAAATCATAGCCCTGAACATATGCTATAAAGTGCAGAGCTACATTTACAAATATACAACGTTTACCAAAACTATAAAATAAAAAAATAGGTCGACTTAAGGACTCCAATGATATTTCAACCTTTCTCCACGAATCAGTACTGGATGTGTAAATCTCGGCCTCAATCCCTAACCGATTTATTACTACTTCTTCTGAGAAGATAATCTCATAAAAAGACGCAAGTCTAAGAATCTTGAAATCATTGTTTTGAGAATTATAAGCAAGTCCAAGAGTGACGCTATCAAGTCCAAGAGTGCCGCTATCAACATTGTCAATCAAGCGAACGGGAGCGTCTTAAACTTTCTAAAGCTTGGGTTCCACAAACATATTATATGATCACGACGGTCGGTAAGACAATCAAGGCAGAACATGCCATTAGAGAAGCCAACCATGTTGAAACCAGAAAAGGGGATTTGAAAAGCAGAAATCTGGGTGAGTGTGTGGTCGCTATTGTAAACAACCGTACACAGTTCATGGCGAGATGAAAAATCCTTTGGTACGCATGTATATAACAGATAACCATTGTTACTGTTGTCAATGGATGGTGATTTCTTCGCTTTGTTGAGGTTGAGATGTGTGGTGATGAAAATCGGGTTGGTGATGTTGGAGTAGCAAGATTTGGAAACGCATCTGAATCGGATTAAGGATTTCACTGGCAGCCAAGTTAGGATGTCGAACACGATGTCGTCAGGGACAGAGAGGCGATTTTTCGTAGGTCGAGATATCTTCGTTGGACTTGGCGGTTCCATTTTGCTTTCTGAATATTTCTGATTACTTCAACTATTAAGACCTTACTACTTTTATAATGTCTATGGCCCCTGATGCTGCGACTCTGGACCTAAAGACCCACGTTGCAAAATGCCCATTTACCCAAAAAAAATAAAATAAAATAAAATAAAAGAAGGTAAATTTTCTAGAAATTTTTTGAACTTTTTTTTATAATAAACTAATATGTAGCTCCGTGCTACTGTACGGGAATAGATATATTATTAATCATGAGTTTATTCATGTTTAAAAGGTTCAGTTAAGTCTAAATTCATATTATTTATTATAAAATTTCATTAACAAAACTTAGCAGTATCTATATTTTGCACAGAAAAATGAACCTTGGTGACAATGTTTATCCAAAAGATCTATTCACGCTTTTAAAAGTTTTCGTAGCTTAAAAAGTTTTAAATTAAAAAAATAAAATAAAAAAATAAAAACCCCTCAGAGTTGTCCTCATTTTGTAGTTTTACGATAAGTCATTTTGTAACATGATGAGCATTTGTGTGAAGAAAAAACCTCTGAAGTTCCATGGCTGATAAAAGAAATTCTCTCCAATCTCTTTTTATAGAGAGATGGGTTTGTGCGTGTTTTTATACATCCTTCATAGTTGTATTATCACAAAGCAGGTTCAATGAATTTAGATTAGTACTACCGATTTCCAAAGTATAAGTGTTTAATGTGTTATTAATTTCATCTCATTGGTTTCTGCACATGATAGCAAAATTAAAAATAATTAGATTGTACACGTGTATAGTAAAATTGGACTCCAATTTCAGATTCTAATTGAACAATTGGAATGATAATATATGATAGTAACAACAATCAAAAAATTCAAATAAAATTTCGGATTAAATTATAACAATCTAAATAAAAAATTCCAGTAGAAAGACAGGGTGGAGTGATCCACTCCAAGAAGACGACTAAACTTGTGTAAATATAGAATAATAAATCTCTCTCTGAAAAATTTACATTGTTCATAACCTTTACCTTCACTAAAAATTTTAAAAACATAGTGACTCACATTTGCCATCCAGACATCTACAGCCGAGTCCTTTCCAATTCGCGTGAGATTCCATAGATCATTAAGTTCCTTTGCAGCCTGCAAAAAGTATCATTCATTGGTCCACATAAGTGCTTTCTTCATTGTTATAGGTGCCAAACCTGAACAAAAAACCAAATATAAGGATAGTGAATTTTAGGTATAATGTGCATCTAATCACATATTAGCAATTTATGACAAATGTAAAGATGCAAACTTTGTAAGTGAATAGTAAACAAAACTCAGTGTCAGAATTAAAAAGAAAGCACTTTAATCCGAAACTCAGTACAAATGTAAAGATGCAAACTTTGTAAGCAATTTATAACAAAGATGCAAACTCTGGCTTTGCTATTTTTTTGAAAATTATGCAATGTACCCAAACCAAATTCTTATCACCGATATTAATCTCTTTGGTTTTCACGTTTGACTGCAAAATCAAGAAAAAACTTAATTAGCACAATAACTCATTTGACCCGATACATAGAAGTGGTTTTAATGAGAATGAGCCCACATACATTTTGCCACATGATGCAAAATTCAACTTCAATTTACCCAAACCAAGTTCTTATCACCGATATTAATTTCTCTGATTTTCAAGTTTGACTGCAAAAATCAAGAAAAAACTTAATTAGTATAGTAACTCACTTGACCCGATACATAGAAGTGGTTTTAATGAGAATGAGTCCACATACATTTAGCCACATGATGCAAAATTCAACTTCAATTTCAAATTCTAGACACAAGGCATAAAATTAGAATTCTAATTTGGTGTGTACACGTGGCACACAATTAGAATTCAAATTTGGAATTCAATTTCACACTCTCTTTGCTTCACCTATTATTATATACATAGATATGAATTTTAAAAATCTAATAGTAGAATTACATTTTTTATTATGTTTTCTATACTTATAAAATTTTAAGAAAATTAAAGATCAATAACTACATCAAGATCAAATTTTAAGTTTCATTCTATCATTTTTTTTTTTTTAATTTTAAGTTTCAAGTATTTGTAGTATAATATTATGCATAAAAAAATAAGTGTATTGATCAAATAGTAAATGACACCGATTTGAATGAAATTTGACATGAATGTTAGGAATATAAATAATATGCAATTCAACGGTTAAATTTTCAATTTTTTTTTTATTTTTATTTTTATACAAGATAAAATTTCTACTTTAGCATAATTTAAGTGCATATGTGTGTGAAATTCCCTCCTGGAGACTTGAACTCCCACTCTTGTCCCCCATACGAGTGACTACCGCACCAAGGGTGCATGGTGGTAAATTTTCAAAATTTATATAAAGGAATTTGAAGAGAAACCTTGTAGTTAAAGTAGCACTAAAACATTGAATTATGGTATCAGATGTAACTGATAAGAGCCATGGTATAGGCGTTTGACAAGGTTGAGTGGGGTTTCATATCAAAAGTCATGGAAAAATTGGGGTTTTGCAATAGATGGAGAGATTTGGTTATGTAATGCATTACATCAGTATCATACTCAATCCTTATCAACGGGGTTGCTCATGGAAACATCCATCCTTCGAGAGGCCTTTGTTAAGGTGACCCACTCTCCCCGAGCCTGTTTCTTTTGTGTGCTAAAGGTCTTTCAGCATTTATTCACCAGGCTGCTAGGAATAAGCTCATCACAGGCATTTCCATTACCAGGGGTTGTCTAAAGGCGACCCACCTTCTCTTTGCTGATGATAGCATACTTTTTTGTAAAGCATCATTGGAAGAATGCCACTTGCTAAGATCTATTTTAATGGAATATGAAGAAGCTTCGGGGCAGAAAGTAAACACAAACAAATCCTCCATCTTCTTTACCCCTAATACAGCCCAAGCAACTAGAGATGAGATTTTTAATATCCTTGGCCCTATGTAGAATTCAAGACTTACTAAATATCTTGGTGTCCCCTCTCTTATTGGTAGGTCAAAAAAGCAAGTCTTTGCAATTTTAAAGGAGATGATTGGTCAAAAACTTGCGGTTTGGAAATATAAGCTTCTTTCTATGGGTAGGAAAGAAATTCTTATCAAAGCAGTGGCTCTAGCTATTCCAACATACACTATGAGTTGCTTCCTACTTCCTCAAGGCCTTTGTGATGACATGGAAAGAATGATGAAAAATTTCTGGTGGGGCCAAAGGCAACAGGAAACAAAATTGGGTTGGGTTAGCTGGAAGAGGATGTGCAATCCAAAGGCAAGAGGTGGGTTGGGGTTTAGGAATTTGAAAGCCTTTAATCTGGCCATGCTTGCCAAGCAGGCTTGGAGAATCCTCAATAATCCGAGCTCGTTGGTTGCAAGGGTGCTTAAAGCTAGGTATTTCCCCACGGGTAATCTATTAAATGCTAAGCTTGGTTCTTCCCCTTCTTATTCCTGGAGGAGCATCCATAGTAGTTTAGAAGTTATAAGGTGGGGTACCCGGTGGAGAGTTGGTAATGGGAAGCAAATTCATATATGGGAGGATAGATGGCTCCCAACACCTTCCACCTATAAAGTTATCTCTCCTCAAATCCAAAATTTTGAATTACCTATGGTTTCATCTCTCATTGATCTGGTCTCTAGATGGTGGAAAGCAAAGGTTCTTCGTGCTACTTTTCTTCCTTTTGAGGTGGAAACCATTCTGAAGATTCCGCTAAGTTATAACTTGCCAGAGGACAAGCTTATATGGATTGGAAATAGAAAAGGTGAATTTTCGGTGAAAAGTGCTTATCATGTTGCCCATAGTACGATTGATGCTTCTGAAGAGGGCGAAAGATCTTTTGGGGATCCTTATAGACATCTTTGGCAGAATTTATGGCATCTAAACCTCCTGGCGAAAATTAAAATTTTTGCTTGGAGGGCTTGTGTCAATGGTTTGCCTACCTATGTTAATATAAGTAAAAGAGGGATCAATTGCAGCACTGCTTGCCTCATTTGTGGTTCGGAACCCAAGGATATTAAATGCTCTCCTCCATTGTGAGGCGGCCTCCCTTGTTTGGAGTTTATGGCCAAATTATCCCAAGGTCACCATTGGTCTTTCTTAGACATGGCCTTGCATTTAAATCACTCAAATGCTTCACAGGCCCTGGATTTATTTTTTGTTTTATCTTGGGCTATTTGGTCTAACAGAAACAAACTAGTGCATAATGATTCTCTGCTCTCCCCATCTCAGGTTTGGAGCTTGGCAAACAACACTTTGGAGGACTTCAAAAAGGCAGTTGCCTCCTTAGACATCCTTCCCCCAAGACATTCTCAAAATAGGTGGGTGGCTCCTCCTCAGGGTGTTTTCAAAGTTAATGTTGATGGGACTACATCTAACCAAGGAAGAAATTCCAGCATTGGAGTGATTATTAGGGATTGCCTTGGCCATGTTGTAGCAGCTCTTAGTAAATATTTGCCAGGACGTTTTGCTATTGACCAGGTGGAAGCTTTAGCATTGGAGCAGGAAATTTTACTTGCCCAGGAGATGCATTTGCCTCAGGTCATTTTGGAGAGTAATGCCCTTGCAGTGGTCCAAGCCTTGAATGATAACTCCACAGGAAGTGAGTTAGGCCATATATTACAAGGAATTCTACTGGTATGTGATTCCTTTGAGTTCTGCATTTTTAAGCATGTAAGTAGAGATTTCAATGTTGTTGCTCATGAGTTGGCTCAACTGGCTCGGAGAGAGGAATCTACATGTTTATGGAATGGGGTTTCTCCCCCTGCTGTTTCTTTGTTAGTCCATAATGACTTTATGTATCTGGCATAGGGGCCTGCTGTTTGTAGCCTCTCTGTTTCTGTCTTCCTAGTTTTTATGATATAAAATCTTTGTTTTCAAAAGAAAAAAGAAAAAGAAAAAGATAAGAGCCATGGTATCCCATTTGTTAAAGTTGAAAGACCTGGTCCAGCATTTCCTGCAGTGATCACGACAGGTATGCCCTTCTTAACAACAAGAAATGAAGCTTTTGTAATGGGATTTTTTTTTTTAATACCAAGCAAGAAAGTTAAAAAATGATTACATCACAAAATTAGGAGATTGTTTTGCTAACTTAATAGCTAATTAGGTCCTACTTTTAGCTAGAATTACATTAGAAGCCTTCAAAATAGCAACAAAAATATTATGTTGTTGGATAATCGCATAAATATCCTCCAAAATAGTTTCATTCCACCATGGCCAATGGCTTTAATTTTTTAGTGTTGCTGAATTTCTTATCTACTAAGTGTGTGTGTATATATATATATATATATATATTTTTTTTTTGAGAAGATCTTTTCTGCTAACTAAGATAACTATTCTGCTGTATCCCAAGCTTGCCACATTGAGAAGGGCTTCTTTGATAGCTATCAATCTTGCAAGTCTGTAATCCATTAACGCAATTCATGTAGGGACAATTAACGAGGATGATGCATTTTGTGGCAGCAACATTGGAGATTTGGGACTTAGCGAGAACCAAGGGACAAAGATATTCTACAGCAGGAATTAGGGTGAAATAATAGGAGGCCAAGATATCTAGAAGATTGAGTTACTTATTCAAGGTTAATTTGCCAATCATGCACAAGTTCTAGAGAATATATTCTAGTACGTTCTATGAAAATTATCCAGAAATCTGCAGAAAACCCAAATTAACAATAATTACAAGGATGATTTCTATTTTTAGAAGAAGTCCAAGCATAGAAGTTGGAAAGCAGGAAATCATATCTTTGATTAATTTCCAAATTTGTTATTCCCCTTATTAGTCTTTTAGTTGACTTTAGGAGTCTTATTTGTAGTAGTCGTGGGCCTTAAGCTTCCCCCACATCAGTAATGCTTTGGCCTCTCCTTAGCACCTAGATCCTAGCTGTGTCTTTTCCAACATATGCTATGCCTCTCCTTCCTCTATATACTTGTTTAGTTGTTTCTACCTGGATCATAATCTGCCATTCTTCTTGATAAGGCCAAGCAACTTCAATTTGGCAATCATGCATTTGTTTTGTTTTTGGAACACCTGCATTAGAACTAGCATACACCTTTGTGTACTTGTTAAGCCTTTCAAGCTTGCTACCACCTATAGCTTAGATTCTGTCTCCCTTAAAGCCTCTATTGGTTTATGGCTTGCGTCAAATTATGGAAAAGACATTATCATTGGTGTTGTTGATTCTGGAATTTGGCCTGAACAACCAAGCTTCAAAGCCAATGGCATGCCTATTGGTAAAGTTTCAACTAAGTGGAATGGAACATGTGAAGGAGGACAACAATTTAATTCCTCAATGTGCCACTCCAAACTCATAGAAGTTAGGTACTTTAATGCAACACTAAAAGAGAAAATAGATTTAGTCCATTTTAGACTCTGCTAGTGACATTGGTAGCCATGGGACCTTTATGTCCACAATAGTTACTGGGAAGAGAATGGAACGTCTTATTTTGGCTATACTGAGGGAACAACAAAATGTGTAGCACCATATGCTAGGATCTCGGTGTATAAAGTTTCTTGGGGTGGAGCAGCTGCATTGTCTGATTTGTTGGCCACTATGGATCAAGCCATTGCTGATGGTGTTGGTGTGATTTGCATTGCCATGGGATCCCCTAGACTTGAAGGAGGAAAGCTATCACTAAATCCTATCACAAAATAGGATTGCCAAAAGCAAGCATGCCATTAGCTTTGAAGCTTGGGTTTTTAGGCCAAATACTAGCACCAACAGCACCAATGATAATGTCTGTTCCATAATTTAAGGCAGGCTATAAACCCGTGGTGGCATCAAAGGAGAGGAGCTCAGGGCTATAGGTGGCAGGAAGCCTGAAAGATTTATCAAGTTCAAGTCGAGATGAAGCCTAAGGACTTTTTAGGGCCTTTAGTTCTTCTAAAATGAAAAGTGCTAAAACCATGAAGAGCATAAAGTGTATAAAAGTAACGGTGAGGATAGATTGCTTTATGGTGTGTTAACGTGTATAATATATTGTGGGCTTTAGGCCCAATTAGGTTACTTGTATAGCACACATATTTACTTGTACTACACACATTTTTACTTATACTGCACACATATGCCTCCTATATAAAGGCATCTATGTACATTCTTTCATCATGAAATACAATATAATTATATTAAGTATTTCTAACATGGTATCAGAGTCACTACTCTAATCCTTTGGTGTGCTGCTCTTAAGCAGTTTTGTCTTCTTAGGTGTCATTTGCAGCCGCTGTTGTGAGCAGCACCACTGCCTCCACCGCAACTTCAGTACATCAAAGACCACTGCCTTGCCGTCGCCACCGCTTCTGCTACTTCGATCAGACCACAGATTGCACCATCGGAAAGTAATCTCTTCGATCTGAATTTCTGTGAAATATCGTCTTCATCGGACTTTCCACGCGCCGCTATAATTCTCGACGCTATTGGCACGTGCCTCCACGCGCGCGCCAATATTCTTCACGCGCTGTCACCACCATCACGCGCCTCCACTTGCCGTCATACGCTTCCATGCGCCTCACGCGCCAGATTTGGTTTGCTGACGTCATCATCTTCGCCACGTTAGCAAGTTATCACTGCTTACGTTAGCAACACGTCAGCTTGCTTATGTCAGCACTCAGAAGCCATCATGTCATCACTGCTGACTGTTGACTTTGACCGGGCCGTTGACTTTTCTCCGAGTTGACTTTTTTCAATCTAGGTTTTCCTTATCCAGTTTTTTGTGTAGATTTTATTTTTACAGTCCATTTTTGCAGGTCTTCTTCTTATTGCAACAATCATCACTGCCAATCCATCAAATATTTTTGCAAATGTTTTAGCTACAATATTGAGACTTGCTATCATCGCAACAAATTAGTTGTTTCAATTTCTGCTGCTACTATTGCTAACACTGAGAGTGTCCAACCAATGGCTCCTGTCTCTGCACAGTCTAAGTCTTCTGAATCCACTTTCTCCATTTTCAGAGATGACCTTATAAATATCATTGCCAATGTCATTTGTATGGTTGGTAATGCATCTTATTCCTCTTCTCTCTTAGCTTTATCTGGTATGTCTCCTACCTCTTGGCTTATGGATTCTGCTTGTTGCAATCACATGACACCTCACTCGTCCTTATTTTCTAACCTTAAACCTGCACCACACCCTATTAATATTCGCACAGCAAATGGTTCCACAATGTCTGGTCATAATATAAGTTCAATTTCAACCTCCAACCTCTCGGTTCTTGGAGTCTTTAATGTTCCTGACCTTTCTTATAATTTATTTTCTGTGGCACAATTAGCTAAGTTGGGTTATCACATTACCTTTGATTATTTTGGGTGCATTGTGCAAGATCCTAGGACGGGAAAGGAGCTTAGGACCGGTTCCAGAGTTAGGCTTATGTTTCTCGTAGCCAATCTTTGTCTTCCACTTGTTGCTCCTGTTTCTGTTGCTGCAGCTACTGCAGTTTCTTCCACTCCTTTCCTTGTACTTTGGCATGCTCGACTTGGTCATGCATCTTCCTCTCGGGTACAACAATTGGCTTCTAGAGGTTTGTTAGGTTCAATGTCTATAGAAAATTTTGATTGTGTTTCATATTAGTTATGAAAACAACTAGCTTTGCTTTTCAATACTAGTGAATCAATATCCATTGATATCTTTGACCTTATTCATTCTGATCTTTGGGGGCCGTCCTCTATCTCTAGTATTGGTGGATCTAGATATTTTGTTGTCTTTATTGATGATTACTCTCGCTATTGCTGGATTTTTAATATGAAACATCGTTCTGAATTATTGGAAGTATATTCTAATTTTGTAAAAATGATTGAAACTCAGTTTTCCAGGCGCATCAAAATTTTTCAATCTGATAATGCTCTTGAATATACTCAATATGCTTTCCAAGCTATTTTGCATTCCTATGACACTGTTCATCAACTAACTTGTTCAGGTACCTCTCAGCAAAATGATAGAGCCGAATGAAAACTTCGTCATATTCTTGACACTGTTCATGCTCTCCTTCTTTCTGCCAAAGTTCCTGCTCCTTTTTGGGGTGAAGCTGTTCTTCATGCTGTTCATACTATTAATCGCATTCCGAGTCCTGTTATCCAAAATCAAACTCCATATGAGTGTCTTTTTGGGTCACCTCCAAATTATCACCACCTTCGCTCCTTCGGTTCTGCTTGTTTCGTTCTTCTTCAGCCATATGAACATAACAAACTTGATCCTCGGTCAAAGCTTTGTTGTTTTCTTGGCTATAGCGAAACTCAAAAGGGGTATAGGTGTTATGATCCTATCTCTCATCGTCTTCGTATCTCTTGCAATGTTGTCTTTTGGGAACATCGTTTTTGTCGAGCTCTCTCATTTCAGTGCTTCCCTGTCTTCCTCCTTTGTCTTAGATCTTTTTTCAGATGAGGCACATATTCCTTCTGTAGTTGCTCCTGATCTTCCTGTAGTTGCTCTTGATTCTGTTACTGTAGACTTCTCTATCCAACCACCAGATATCACTGATCCCTTTCCTAGTTCACCCTTTAATGAACAGGTGGAAGATGAACAGATTGAAGACGAGCTATCCAACCCCAATCCTGAGCTTGGGTCTCTTGCTCCTGCTTCGCCTGAAGATCTTGTACAAGACATTCCACCTCGTCACTCAACTCGGGTAAGATCTATTCCTACACATTTACTTGACTATCATTGTTACACTCCCCTTGCTACACTACACGAACCTTACACCTATCGTGAGGCTTCCACTGACCCTTTATGGTAGATTGTAATGAAAGAGGAACTTGATGCATTTTCTAAAAACCATACTTGAGATTTGGTGACACTTCCTCCTGGAAATCTGTGGTTGGTTGTAAGTGGATCTACAAGATTAAGACTCGCTCTAATGAGTCCATTGAGCGCTACAAAGCTCGTCTTATTGCAAAAGGTTTTACACAAGAGTATGGGATTGATTATGAAGAGACCTTTACTCCAGTTGCTCATATCTCATCTGTTCATGCCCTCTTAGCTATTGCTGCTGCTAGTAAATGAGACCTTTTTCAGATGGATGTCAAAAATGCATTCCTTAATGGGGATTTAAGTGAAGAAGTGTATATGCAACTTGCTCTTGGTCTCTCTGTTGACTCAAACAAGGTTTGTCACCTTCGACGTGCACTTTATGGCTTTAAATAAGCTCCACGAGATTGGTTTGCCAAATTCAGCTCTACCATCTCTCACTTGGGTTACATGGCCAGTCATTATGATTTTGTCTTATTTCTTCGTCGCATTGACAAAGACATTATTTTACTTCTCCTATATATGGATGATATGATCATAACTGGTGATAACCTCAATGGCATTCAAGAACTCAAGGCTTTTCTTAGTCAGTAGTTTGAGATGAAAGATCTTAGGCATCTCAGCTACTTCTTGGGTCTTGAAATCACTCATTCTACAGATGGACTTTATATTACTCAAGCCAAGTATGCCTCTGAACTCTTGTCTCGAGCTAGACTCACTGATAGCAAGATTGTTGACACTCTAGTTGAGGTTTATGCACATCTGATTCCCTCAGGGGGGAAACCATTGTCTAATCCCTCTCTTTACAGACGCTTGGTTAGCAGCTTAGTTTATCTCACTATCACTCATCCAGACATTTCTTATGCTGTTCACCATGTGAGCTAGTATCTGTTTGCACCACGATCGACTCATTAAGCTGCTGTTCTGCGCATTCTTCGATACCTAAAGGGCACTCTTTTCCATAGTCTTTTCTACTCTGCTCAGTCTCCTTTTATTCTCCGTGCATTTTCTGATACTGATTGGGCAGGAGATCCCACTGATCGTAGGTCCACTACTGGTTATTGCTTTCTTCTTGGTTATTCTCTGATTTCTTGGTGAAGTAAGAAACAAACTCATGTGGCCCACTCCAGTACTGAAGCAGAATATTGTGCCCTTGCTGATACCACATCTGAGCTTCTTTGGCTATGATGGCTTCTCAAAGATTTAGATGTGTCTACATCCTCTGCTACTCTTCTTTATTGTGACAACCAGAGTGCTATTCATATTGCTCACAATAATGTCTTCCATGAACGGACTAAACACATCGAGATCGATTGTCATTTTATTCGTTTTCATTTTGTCCATAGTGCTCTCAAGCTGATCTCAGTCTTCTCTAAAGATTAACTTGCAGATATCTTCACCAAGTCACATCCTAACGGACGTCTTCGTACTTTGGTTAACAACCTCAAGCTGGTCTCACATCCATCTTGAGTTTGAGGGGGGTTGTTAACGAGTATAATATATTGTGGGCTTTAGGCCCAATTAGGTTACTTGTATAACACACATATTTATTTATACTACATACATATTTACTTGTACTGCATACATATGCCTCCTATATAAAGACATTTATGTACACTCTTTCATCATGAAATACAATATAATTACATTCAGTATTTCTAACATGGTGATTCAAGATTTGTGAATTTGAAGGAATCAATTATGGAGGAGTACTGATGGCTACAAAATGCCTTGGGGATAAGAGAACCGTGGAGACAATATAGGTGGAACTCTTTGGCATCAATATTGATTTAGCATCCTGTGAGGCCAAAGAATTTGGCAACCCCGGCCCATTTCATGTTGAGCTCAAGGCTCACATCAAGAAAGAAGGAATGTTCGAGGACGAATGAGGAAGGCCCAAATTACCGAGGAACATCGCTGAGGACGATCCTGTCCTCGGTCAACCAAGACCATCGAAAGGGAGAGCAGTACGCCACCTAAGGCAACCTCCCAGAGCATTCTAAAAGAAAGGACAAGCACAATGGACCATCCACAGGAGCATGGCGGAGGAGTAATTCATGGAGAAACTATCACCTTTGCATTAAATGCCCACAACTAACGTTATGGCTGCATTGATGAAGAAATGACTCTGAACAGTACCACCTCAATTACCGCAACTCACAAAACGCCAAAGAAGACGCCTGATGAGACAGGCACTCAAGTATAGGCTTGGATGATCAACAAGTGGAAGGTCAAGATCGTTTAAAGAGGACTATATAAGAGGAGAAACCCACCATAGAAGGGGGGGGGGGGAGAGCATTATGGCGATCTCAAGAACCCATGTAACCACTATCATTCAGTATGTACAAGAGCAGAGCTCCGCGAATGGTGCCGAGGACAAATTTTTCTTGATGAACTCAATTCATTTCTGTTTGATCGTCATAAATCCCCATACTAACCATTGTCCACGCACCAAAACCTAGCTCTTTAACCCGCTTTCTACAAATTCATTGTACTTAATCTACTAGGCCAAGATCCCATTCATTTTTGGGCTTAGTCTGAAAAACGAGACCCTACACATCCCTACCAATATATATATATATATATATATTACTTTAGTGTCAAAAGTTTTTGCAACGTAAACAAGAAAGAAAAATGTTGAGTTAAGAGTGATGTACCTCATCATTTTTTTTCTCCATACATATTTTATTTGAGATGAAAGAGTCAATAAGTAATTGTATTACAAGAATATAGAAGCTGAAAATTGCAAAGTGAATTCAGTGGTTAATCATTGTTTGATAAATAAAACTGAGACCTTCACTTGTCACTTCAATCCATAAAACCAACTTGCCTTTTATATAAGCTAAAAGGTTGGGGAGAGAGGGGGGATTGAAGAAAATAGACAACAAGAAAAGAGAGAAAAAAAAAAAAAAAGACTATTGGATATGGCTGAAGCTAGTCAACTATATTCTAAAATGGAGGCTTTTGCATTGACTGATTCGTTAAAACTCTGAAATCTACTCTAGAGTCTCTGGAAATTACATCTAAGTATATTCCAAGCTGTGGTGATATCCTATGTATCTTTATTTTACATTTCTTTCATCTTTCTTGATCTTGTCTAATACTTTTTACATCCTTTTGGCCGACACTTTGGTACAATGGCTGTATTAACTAATGAAATATATACAATTTTATAATTATTGAGTATGATTAAATTCAATGCAACTAATAAAACTAAGAGTTTCACTTGTAATTAGAAGAAAAAAAAAGTTTCACTTGTATACGGTACAATAAACTAAAATATTTAGTCACATCAGTTCAGAAAACTATCTATCAAAAAAAAAAAAAAAATTCCAGAAAACTAGATAGCCTTTTATATACTTAAAGGTCGGTGGTGGTTGAAGAAAAAAAAAAAATATAAGGACTATTGCATATGGTTAAGGAGCTAAATTAAAAAAATAAAACTTTTATTTTATACTTCTTTCATATCGTTATCTTATCTAGATTTTAAGCTGAAAGGTTAGAATATTTTAAACACAATAAGGAGAGTTTTTTCAAGTAACAATATATCACTAATGTGTAGAGACAAGGAGCAAAGATCTCTGGGGAAGTTGCAAACAAATTATATTATTTGATACATTTTGGACTGCTACACGCCTTGAAAAACACTAGCACATATATATATATATATATTACTCTAAAAATTAGGTAGTTGATGTATATTAAGACATGTATTAAGAATTTTCTTCCATTTATAAGTTAGGTAGTTGGCATATTTCCTCTCAAAAAAGAAAAAAAAGAAGGTAGTTGGCATATTTTGTTAGCTAAAATAAATGTCATAGACAAATACTTTTTTAAAAGATCACGGTTTTTTTTTTTTGTCATCTATGCTGATGTGTTTACTAAAATTTAGACACATCATCATAAAATGTAATAGTTTAATACTAGGCGTGCCAACAGTGTAAACCATTTGCTATTTATGCATTTTTCATTAATGAGTTAATGGTAAGAACTAAATTGGTTGCAAGTTGAAAATAACAGAAACTAAATTAACTGTTATCAAAATATAGAGATTAAATTGACTGTGACCTCAAAATGTAGAGACCAAAATGATGTTTTCGCACTTTATAAATTACGGGCAAATGTTGAACTTTGCAAATTTATATCATATATAAAAGCTGAGGCGTAGTATTACTATTTATTGTTACTATACTTTTGTTGAGCCACATCATTATAGCATTTTGGTCCATTCGGTCTACTTTGGTCTAGTTTGGTTCAATTCGGTCTACTTCCGCCCAATTCAGTACAGTTCGGTCTATTCGGTCTAGTTCAGTCAATACGGTCTATTTCAGTCTATGTCGGTCTGTTTCGGTCTATTTCAGTCCATTTCGGTCCATTCATTCTAATTCGGTCTAATTTGGTCCATTCCGGTCTACTGCTCATAATTTATCAATCTTTTGGTGAATTTCCCATCATATTATTTGTGAGGCTCAATAAAAATTCTCACAAAAAAGCATATTATTTGTCAAGGTCAACAAAATACGCCCGGTTAGTATTGAACTATTTCCGAGGGCCAAGGTTGGCCTTGACAAACAATTTTTAAAATATCGAACTTTTTGAACTAAAATTTTCAAGTTATATAGTAGAGAAATTCCGGGACCAAACTGTGAGAGACCATATGATGATTGTGAAAGGGCATGAGACGACGAGATGCTCTATTGATTTAGGAAATTGATTGCAGACGTCACGTTGTACATGCGATTGTGTCCATATTTCTATTCAAGGCTACTTTTACAGCGAGTGCATCATTACCTGCGATTTTTAATAACAAGTGTTTTAGCACTTATTAGTGGATTTTGTTTCCACGATTGTTTGTTGCTTGGATAGAGGGCTTGGGTGTTTGAATTTTCAAATTGATCCAAATAATAAGCGGATTTACAGTGAACTTACCTTGGATGTTGGGGCATCTAAGATGAATCAAAATTGTTTTTTTTTTTTTTTTTTTTTAATTGGAAAACCTAGTTTATATCTTGAGGAATGTCTCTTAAAGTTTGCTTAGGATGGGATGCAAGGTTCTTTCCCAAATAATACTGATGCCAAGAATTAAGTGGGCTTGCTAACATGCACATTTCTTCACCAAAGGCTTGGGTTTCCAGATTTCTTTCATTTGCAATAATCATGATTCACTCACTTGTATTTGCAATCATGGGAGCAGTTTGGGTCCAATGTTTAGTGGCACTAGACCTGTTGAGATGGTAACATGTGTCCACTTTTGGACACGCATTACAATCTGACCAAGTCTAGTGCACTGGAAGCACTGGACCTAATCCAGACCATGTAATCATATCTACTTTGGTTAAGCCAAACATCATAATATGATGATTTATCCAAAATCAGAATTACTTATCAAACGACTAGCTAGGAAGAAGAAGAAATAATATTTTTATAGAGTCACAGACTAGCACCAGTGCCAGTCGGTAGTGGGCAAACAAAACAAAGCAAATAGTTTCATAAGCTCTATATACTGAAGCTCGTACAAAGAATGAATTCCATATCTGCATTGAAAAATTAGCATATATATAGTCCAAAATATGACTTAGGCCCTTTCTACATACAAACTTAAAGAAGTGTCAACTTTCAAGCATACCTACATTACAGAAACTAGTATATTTCTATAATTTTATAAATTTCAGCAAACCCTAAACATCTGCAAGTACAATTAAAAAAAAAAAAAAAAAAAACCATATATGCAATTATAAATGTGCTCAAAAGCAAAAGCCTTCTATTGGATATGTTGAAATAAACAATTTGAATTACCGCTTAAGATCAATAACACAATTTTGCGTCTGGTATAATTGCAGAAGTTAGATATTAAGCTACTAATTGTTCATGTTGTCTCACAAGGACATAAAACTGAGATAAGATTATGTTGGCTAAGTATTTATAATACACCATGACATTTCCATGTTCAAGAATGTGCACGTCATTCTTGAAACAAAAATCAAGTGACATATAACACCCAAAACCTCTCAACAAATCCAATAGCACACCCGTTTCAATACAAGACTCAACAACATCATACTCCATCACCCATTTTTAGCATACATCACTCTCTTCAGCTAGAGTTTCACCAAAAACAATCAAAGCTATTGATTCCTTGAACACTACAAGTCTTTCAAAGATCAGAAGGAATCCATTTATCAATTCTTTAGCAGCATCATCTCTTGAAATCTCTCACCACATCAAAGAAAAAATGAATTGGTGGACTCGAATATATGCTATAAAGTGCACGTTTTATTCATTAACCTAACTAATTTAACTAAAATGAAAGAAACTATAATTTGGTGAAAACAATTTACAACAAAAATGGTTCCAACATTAAATCCATTTCAAAATTGCTTCCCACTGGGTTCCAACTTCAAGTCTGGCATAATGTGTCTCTTACAATTTCCAGAACTAGCTAAATCCTCAAATAAATCATTCAATAACATTTCTTCTGATCCTATTGGTACAGCCCCTATTCCAAGACATTTTTCTAGAACAAAGCAATTTATCTTTTTCTCTACTTGCTTGCCAACAACAGTTCATGGCCTAGCATGGCTGTCAAATCAGTAGCACTGTCAAGCTCTCTACATAAAATTATTTGAAGTTTGAGGGGGCTGATCAGGCATATCGTAAACATTCTTGAATTCCATTTGAATAGAAAAAACTGTGAACATTTCTGCGATGCAATTTCATTTTAAAACAAAGCCTATTAATTGAAATTGCAGTGCAGATAGGGTTCCGCCTTCAACTTTTTCCCTAAACCTAAATATGGTTTTTTCTTACGTAACTTTTGCAACCTCACAAGGAAGACTATAAATTATGCGTTTGTGATTAAATTAATATCTTACCTTCGGTTCTGTTAATAGGTGCCCTTTAGATAATTGTTAATAAACTATTTTAAGAAATTTTTGACACCACTTTTACAGGAAATATGAAAAACTATAAAAAAAAATTAATTGCTTATTTCTTTTCCCATAAAAAGTTTCTAAAAATATTTCCTAAACCAATGCATTTAAGACATCCGTTAACTTTTCCCTTTTACCTTATATAGAAACTTCCGCTCGTGTCTGTGAATTAAATCACAAATGCTCATCAATATCCATATCCTTGATGATGCAAAGGGGCTGTGCAGGCATGCCACTTCTGTGACCACTTCAGTGGCCAAACCACAATTAATTCCTATAACCTGAAGATTGAAGTAATCATCAGCAGAACAGAGTTTTCCAGTTTCTTTTCAAACCTCTAGTCATAGGGGTCTCCCAGATAATTGCTCCATTGCTGGTTCAAATGGAGGAAAATACATCTACTTGGAAAAGTATAGATTTACTTAATGAAAATTGGAAATATTAAAGGTATTAATTACAATAAGCAGAATAAGATGAGCAATTTATTCATGTCTTTAGCTACAATGGAGAGTTGTGCCAAAATAGTTGGGAGCCAATTCAAAAAGAAATTGTGACTCGTCATCATAACATCTCAACTAAGCTCCACTTTTTTATGCCTGCATTACTCCTAACTGTATATGAAATCTAATTCCAAATTCATTTCCAAATCACATAGAGATGGAAAGAGCAATTTCATCAGACAATTTCAACTCAATAAGGCACAGCCAAGGGAAGAGGTTGGATGCTTTTTCTTTTTAGCAGGAAAACAACCCTTACGTTCACATACTACTGAACATACCCTAAACATGGGCAGCAAGTGAAATTTATTTGAAATCATCTAAGGGTGTTCTCTTTAATCACTTTCCATAGTGATGCAAGTTTGCAGCACTGATAGAAATTTCCTTTGTGGTAGGAGGTTCTCTAGCTCAAAACTTTGCGTCATGTGCTAGTTTTCACATGTTCCTCTAGACAGGGAACAACTTGTGAAGTTTACCATGTTCTACAGAGAAGCTTAGCCCCGCTCTACTCTTTAATTGAATAATTTTAAAATTGTAAGTTTCTACAACAGGACATACTTATGCGATCACTCCAAAGGATCCAAAATCCAAATATTTAGAACAAGTATGAACTGGCAAAATTTATGCACAAGATTAAGGCTCCTGGCTAAAGAAAAGTTATATCTTCCATTTGTTAAATAATGTTATGGGAAAATGAGAGTAGGGTCATAACCACATGCAAGGCGTGGGATGATTTATGGTTTGGGAAAGTGATTTCCCGCCACGTATATTACAATTTCTATTAAACTGTCTCTTATAGGGCAAAGCCATTTTTAATACCAAGTTGTGAAAATCAAATCTACAAACCTGAGTATACTAAAACTATGTAAGAGCTTTAAAAAGTTGTGTGATATACAAAATCCTAAGAAGTTAATACAAAATAATAACAACAACAACAACATCAACATTTCTAATGAAATTACATAATATTGACGTTTCATCATGATATTCCTTGTTCTAGAATATGGAAAACATTTCTAATCCTTCCCCCCCACCCCCAACAAAAAAAGTAGTTAATAAATGATAGGTATTCCTTTTTTGTTCTATATAATTTAGTCCACCCAAATCAAAGCAATACTTTCATGTCAGCAATAAAAGGAAAGAAGACAGAACACAATAACAGCTTCAGTTAACCGCAAATTACATAGAGAACAAACCTCCTAACAGCTTCATATGATGCAACAACTGTGAAACGACAACTTCGATTTCATAAGGATAGGCACTCGATTAGAAACTCCAACCTACTAATCTTTCTGTTCGAGTAAAACCAAACTCTCCATTAAATTACTTGCGAAAACTACCCATGCAGGAAATTGAATTCCAAGACTATTCTCTTCTAGACTCTCATGATCGAATGAGAAAAGGTGCCCATTGGAGTTCTCAATGAGAAATTCACCATTGTCGGTGCACCCATAGAAGCTGTCAACCCAACCTAGATTTACAATCTTTGAAGTCCAAGACATGGACACCCCATACTCCCTCATCACCCATATGAGGCACTTAAAACTACTTGCAACAGCTGGACTCTTACCAAAAACAATGAAAGTCAACAATCCCTGGGACACTGCAAGATATCGAGAAAATCCCAATAAATGTCGATAAAGTCCATGAAAGTAATTCCACGGCAGCATTACCTCTCGGAACTTCTCATCATTGAGATCAAAGGACAAGATGAAATGGTGTCGCAGAGCACTACATGCTATAGAGTGCAGAGCTCCATTTAAAAATACACAGGGTGAATCATCAATACCAGTAATGGATCCATTGAGTCCAGACCCAGTCGATGATTCAACTGATATGACAAACCTTCTCCACGAATCCGTACTCAGTGTATAAAGCTCGGCCTCAGCAGGCTCATTACACACAATTCTCAAAACCTTGAAGTCATTGTTTTGAGAATGATACGCAAAACCAACAGCAACCTGAGTATAAAAGTTGGCGATGTTTCCAGTAGCAGCGAGCATCTTAAACTTCCTAATGCTTGGGTTCCACAAATACATTATATGTCTACAGTTTTCCAAATAGCTAGCAAAACAGAACATGCCATTAGAAAAGCCCATTATCCGAGAATGACTAAAGGGTATTTCGATCCTAGAAATGTTGTTGCTCAATGCGCCATCGCTATTGCAAACAACAGTACACAAATTTCTGCTATTAAGAAGAGGATCCACATGTAGTGGTGTATATAGCAAAAAACCATTATGATTGTTGCTGTGTTCTTCATTGGAAAATAGCAATTTGCCTCGGTTGAAGTGTGTGGAAATGAAAGTGGGGTTTGTGATGAATGAGTACCGAGATTTGGAAACGCACCTGAATCGGATTAAGGATTTCGCTGGTGCCCAACTGAGGATATCGTCAATGATGTGGTCTGGGAGAAACACAGACGATAATTTAGGCTTTGTTCTCGGCTGAGACATTGCTAATTCATTCGATGATGTGTGTTGTTTGGGTTTCTGCCTTTGTGATTTATTTACTGGATAAAAGTAAAGTGAAGTGAAGACCCTACTGTCACTCCTCACTCCTCACTCCTCACACTGAAGAAAACTCAGAAACTAGTGAACTGAGTTCTTGAAGATTATCACCAGTTGAATCAACAAAGAAATACAGATTACAGAGAAAGAAAAGCTTAAGAAAAGAAGGAGATAGCAAGAAAGCAAGAGAAGAACAGAACGAGAGAGAGAGAGAGAGAATGAATAGAAGAATTGTATTCAATTTCAGTGTTTTCTACGTAATAAATCACCTGTGCTCATTCAGGTATATATATACAACAAGAATCTGCCTAGATGCTTAAGTTAATACCCAAAATATCTGAAACTAAATCCCTGGAAATTAGGAAGTTTGTTAAGACTAACTAACTGAATCTTTGCTCCTAAACTACACAGATGCTTGAGTAGTGCCAAGCGCACCGTTTTATTAATGAAGTCTTCTCTTAAGTAAAACGACGCGTTTGGTGCATGTTCACTTAAATGAAACGATGCGTTTTGTTTAATCAATACGCAGTCGTTTTTAGGCTTCTTCTTCAACCTTCTTCTTTTCAGACTCAGACTTCGTCTTCCTTACTTCAACACACACAACGTCTGGCTTTTATCTTTTATATATATTTTTTAAGATATTAAATATAAGGGGTAAAGTTCGCTTCAATTTCTACTAACAAAAATTAGATAGTAAAAAATGTAGTTGGATTGCATATTTTTTTATATTCTCAACTTGCATGTTAAATTTTATACCAAATAGATATTATTTACTATTTGATTCATAAATTTATTTTTTATGTATATTTTTGAAAATATAAAATTTTTTGCAAAAATGAAAGATGTAAGAAACAAATGTTATTCAAATGATAGATTTGTAAAAATTTACATTTAATAAAACGATATTAAGTGAAATTGTATTTATTGATTGCAACCAAATTTGTAGTCGTTAGTTCTCCCAAAAAAAAAAAAGGCTAGTCAAACGGTAATTACTCATAGTAATACTAATAGTCTGTCTGTTGTGTTAGAAGGAGATTCAAAAATTGTCCTTTTAGCTTTGAAGGTGATTATGAAATTTGTTGATTTTGAAGGAGATTCTAAAGTTTTTCCTTTTCTCCACCAAAATCTTTAGCTCTCTTTTCTAGTTATATTAAGTTAACTCTTAAGTTCTTTGCTCTTTTGGACTTTGTTTTTTGTTTCCAGACATGTACATTTTTTGTCTAATAATATTGCCCCTTGGGCAAAATTTTGTAATTAGGATTGGCCTATTGCCATCCCTTCCTTCCCACTGGATCTTTCTCTCAGAAGTTAGAAATGAGATTGGCCCTTTTACCCTCCTCTTTGATATATAAAATTTTGTTTATAAAAAATACTAAATATAGAAAAAAGTGGAGTAATTTTTTTATATTTTATTTAATTTATAGATATAAATATCAATCTATAGCCGCTAAATAATAACTATCCTTTATTATTAGATTAAAACACCAATTAGTTTTGTGTACATGAGGATTGAGCTTCACATCTCTTATTTGACAATAAAAGTTTCTACCAAATGTGATAATTAGAACCCAAATTTCGGTTAAAAATTTTAAGAAGTGTCAATTGCAGCATTTCTAGAACTTTTATATAATGTTGGAGTAAGAGCTTCTTAATTTGTTTTTGTTTTTGTTTTTTTTTTCCATCTTTGCCAATTTAGTAAATTGTTAAAAAAAAAAAAAAAAAAAAATAGGTATATATATACAACAAGAATCTGCCTAGATGCTTAAGTTAATACCCAAAATATCTGAAACTAAATCCCTGGAAATTAGGAAGTTTGTTAAGACTAACTAACTGAATCTTTGCTCCTAAACTACACAGATGCTTGAGTAGTGCCAAGCGCACCGTTTTATTAATGAAGTCTTCTGTTAAGTAAAACGACGCGTTTGGTGCATGTTCACTTAAATGAAACGATGCGTTTTGTTTAATCAATACACAGTCGTTTTTAGGCTTCTTCTTCAACCTTCTTCTTTTCAGACTTAGACTTCGTCTTCCTTACTTCAACACACACAACGTCTGGCTTTTATCTTTTATATATATTTTTTAAGATACTAAATATAAGGGGTAAAGTTCGCTACAATTTCTACTAACAAAAATTAGATAGTAAAAAATGTAGTTGGATTGCATTTTTTTTTTTATTCTCAACTTCCATGTTAAATTTTATACCAAATAAATATTATTTACTATTTGATTCATAAATTTATTTTTTATGTATATTTTTGAAAATATAAAATTTTTTGCAAAAATGAAAGATGTAATAAACAAATGTTATTCAAATGATAGATTTGTAAAAATTTACATTTAATAAAACAATATTAAGTGAAATTGTATTTATTGATTGCAACCAAATTTGTAGTCGTTAGTTCTCCCAAAAAAAAGGCTAGTCAAACGGTAATTACTCATAGTAATACTAATAGTCTGTCTGTTGTGTTTGAAGGAGATTCAAAAATTGTCCTTTTAGCTTTGAAGGTGATTATGAAATTTGTTGATTTTGAAGGAGATTCTAAAGTTTTTCCTTTTCTCCACCAAAATCTTTAGCTCTCTTTTCTAGTTATCTTAAGTTAACTCTAAGTTCTTTGCTCTTTTGGACTTTGTTTTTTGTTTCCAGACATGTACATTTTTTGTCTAATAATATTGCCCCCTGGGCAAAATTTTGTAATTAGGATTGGCCTATTGCCATCCCTTCCTTCCCACTGGATCTTTCTCTCAGAAGTTAGAAATGAGAATGGCCCTTTTACCCTCCTCTTTGATATATAAAATTTTGTTTATAAAAAATACTAAATATAGAAAAAAGTGGAGTAATTTTTTTATATTTTATTTAATTTATAGATATAAATATCAATCTATGGCCGCTAAATAATAACTATCATTTATTATTAGATTAAAACACCAATTAGTTTTGTGTACATGAGGATTGAGCTTCACATCTCTTATTTGACAATAAAAGTTTCTACCAAATGTGATAATTAGAACCCAAATTTCGGTTAAAAATTTTAAGAAGTGTCAATTGCAGCATTTCTAGAACTTTTATATAATGTTGGAGTAAGAGCTTCTTAATTTGTTTTTGTTTTTGTTTTTTTTTTCCATCTTTGCCAATTTAGTAAATTGTTAAAAAAAAAAAAAAAAAAAAAGGTACTGTAAGGGCCAAAAAAGAGAGTTAGGACCCAAGCCCACTTAGAATAGTGAGGTGTTCCCCTCAAACTTGGCCAAAATCAATGAAATTTGTAAGAGATGGGAAAGAATAACAACAATGGGCTCTGCTCGAAGACACTAATGTTCAAAGATCAAACTTATATTCAAGAAATGAATAAGCATCAAGCTTTACATACAGGCTCCTGGGGAGGCTAAATTTGAATGGAAAGTAACACTGTTCCCTGTTTTTTTCTTGTACACCTTTTTTCTCACCATTTTAGCGACGCCCTTTCCTTTCCTTATATAGCCTCCTTCCATCGCATCTACACCATTCATTTCTACCTCCTCCTCCTCCTGTTTCGACACATGTTACCTTTCACATCTGAGAAGATGGTGGCAAGAACCTGTTTAGATGTGGCCTATACTGCTCAAGTCACCTTCTTATTAATGCGGCTGATAAAACTATAGGCCTTAATTAATGCAGATGAAACAGGCTAGTCTGAACCTAAAGCTTCCCTATTTCCCACTATCATCTGCTCTCTTCAAATCCTAACTTCCCCTCCTCGGGCAGCTTCTTCCTTTGGGCCTGTGACTTACAGCACCTTCACATTATTATTGTGACCCCTCAACTTCCTTCTCGGTCCTTGGGCCAATATTACAACCCCTTAGCTTCCTCTTTAATCCCCGGGTGCCTACAATAGCCCCTTAAAACTTTCACTGTTTGTCCTAAAACTTTCACTGTTTGTTTAGGGACAAACGTAGAGTTTTAGTGTTCTAAACGAGATACATACGTGCCATACGCGTTCCTACGTATCAACATCCTTTCGCCTGACTTCTACATGCTCCTGACGCTTCGAACTCCACGATTTTGCATTTATGGCGCTAGGCGGCTACTTGTCTCCCCATGTTTAACGATTTGATCAGGATCGTACGGTTCTCATTTCTCCACACAGATGGGTGGGAATTTTGCCGCTCACTTTTTACCCTCCTATAAAAGGAGAACTTGGAGCTGGTTGAGGCTCATTTTAAGCATTCTGGTGATCTAAGTTGAAGAACAAAAACTCCCGGGGAGCCCTTTTTGTGTTCATCAGTAGGTGTGTTGCATTCCTTTGTACCTTCTTTTTCACAAGTTTCATACTTTATCTCCCAAAAGGTTATGGGTAGATACGCTAAATTAGTGGACACTACCGAGGCTAGGGCAACCTTTAGGGCACAATATAGAATCCCCAATGACGTGGAAATTCGACACTGTGAGAAGGGTGAGTGGTTGGTCCTGGATAGATCTTCCGAGTCCGTGGTCATTCCTATGATCGCCTTTATTGAAGGTGGGATGGAACTCCCTATGGGTAGGGAAACCTGTGATTATCTTATGAACTATAGGTTAACCCCGATTCAATGCTCACCTAATATCTTTAGAATCCTTGGGTGTCTAGACGCATTGAACCGTAGGATGGGGATGAGTCTTACCCGGCACGATGTAAATTGGGTATACCAATGCCAGAAGGGGGAGAAAACCAAGTACTACATGAAATGTTAGGTTCCCTCAGTTAGGTTAATCTCTTGGCTGCCGGACTCGAGTAAAGGCATGGACGAGGATTTCCTCATTGTCTCGAGAGGATGGCATGATGGGATGCACTGTCCCATCCAAAAGGGGGAACCAGGTATCATTCTCGAGGACGTCACACTTAGGATTTTGCTTAGCTTAATTGGTGTTATAGTTTTCTTTCCTTTTTCTCTTTTGTTTCACTAACAACCTTTATGGTTTTATTTGCCAGATGAGTACCACACAGCCCCTGCCAAACATTTAGTGAACTTCAAGGACTTGAACAGGATCCTTAGGTCCTAAATATTGTTGCATAAGGACGGGTAGCTAAGGGCGGCCCACGTTATCCTAGGCTATAAGCCATCCATCAAGCGGTTTTAGAGTCTGAAGAATGTCATTAAAGCCGGGGACTCTCGTTTGGCTTTAATAGACGTCGTTGTGCCCAGCTTCCTGCTTACAGAACCACCTCAAGAGGGGACCCAGGACGCTCAGCTCCTTGCCTCCTTAGCTGCGAGGCTCCTTTATTCACAAGAACCCCCTATCCCATCAGATGCTGAGGCCGCGAAATCCACATCCGAGTCTGTTCAGGAGGTGACAAATAGGGACTTCAATGTTTTTTGTTGTCCAGATGCCCCTAGCACTTCACAAGCCCAGGCACCAGCAGATATGGGTTTCGAGGAAAAGACTCCCAACCTCCTTGCCCTATTGACGACCTATACTGGGGGCTCTTCCCCGGCTATGACGGTGCCACCATGTCCTCAGACACCTGCTGCAACGTACACATCTCTAATTGAGGCCACAGACAAGAAAAGGAAATGCGGTCAAGGAGGCAAGAGTGCAAAAGTGGCCGAGGAGGGGGAGATTGCTGAGGCCCTAGCCAAGGAAGCTCATGCGGGAAAAGGGCAGCAAAAGAAGAGGCCTGAGCATACTAGGACTTCCAAGGAGGTTGCGGGGACCAACCTAGGAAGGCCTCTGTCTGGAGGCCCATCTTAACCCTAAGCTTAGGCGCTCTCGTGCTTAATGATGCCAATCTAAGAGACTCTACGAAAGGCAACTCAGGCTTGGTGGCGAAATGCCTGGNTTTTTTTTTTCTTTTTCTTTTTTCCCATTTAGGAGACTTTTGTTAGGTTTTCACTTTTCTTTTCCGATTGTCTTTATGTTTTGTCGAATATTGAAGAGTATAGATTTGTTGATGGTTTTCCTTAAACTAAAATTATGGTTTCCCTCGAATTATTTACTGCATATTAAATTCTGTTTTGCTGCATTACTCAATAAGTATTAGGTTTGGCTACCTTTTTCTTTAATTTTCCATTTATTTTTTCAATTTCTTGAGATCTTTTTGTTCAATTGTTGTATTGTTTAAATATATATATATATATATATATATATTTTTTTTTTTTTTGTTTTACAGATTTTTATTACATAAATCAAACTGAAACATTGAAATAGCCTAATTTTTTTGTTTTTGTTTTTGGTTTTTTTTTTGATACAATTAAAACTTTATTTTGGATTAAATTGACATGTATAATTATTATGTCCCAAATAATTTATTCCCCTTTTTTCTAGTGGCCAAATAGATGGTCACAGAATGTTAACATTGTTTTTATTGTTGAACCTGCCATATTAATATTGTACATAAAGAAATATTAAATGGTCTATGCAGACGTAATACATACTATTCATTATTTTAAAGATGTCAATAATATAAGTTAGATTGTCAATTATGTTGCAAATGATAGATTTTACTCCATAATTATATATAAATTTTATTGATGTTTAAATTGTGCAGATAATACAAATTCAAATGAATATGGAGTACACAACTTTGAAGCATATATCAAGGGACAAAGATAACTCAAAAGTGAAAGTTAGAGTTTTACTAATGTGGGATGCAATTAATATAGCAAACAACCATGATTTGATTAGCCTCGATATGATATTGGTTGACAAAGAGGTAAATTCATAATTGATTTCCTTTTAGAATAAATTTTACTAATATTATTTTATTAAAACTTGCAGTCAGTCAATGTAAATTGGTTGTTATGTATTGCTCCTATTGATTAAGGGATAATTCATTTGAAATGTTCGTAGAGAACATTGATACATGCAAGAATCAGAAAGAATCTTGCTCAAAGTTATCGTCCACAACTAAATGAAGGGAGCATATATACAATTACAAATTTCTTAGTTGAAGAAAATAAAGGGAACTATCATCCAGTACATGACAAACTCAAAATACTTTTCAATTCAACAACTTCAGTCTCAAAATTCAGCTGATTTGATCATTCAATACCTAAATCCCAATTTGAATTTGCTGATTATGGAACAATAGCTTTCTGTTGCTATGACACTACTTACTTGAATGGTAATTTTAATTGTTTTACAAGTCAAGCATATACTCTTACAGAGCTAAAAAATAATGCAATTCATAACTTAATACTGACTCTTATCTTTAAAAAAAATATGTTCTTACCAGATGTGATTGGCATATTGGACTACATTGGAGCCATTTAGGAGATCAAAACAAGAGGGTGTCCAACAAAGATGAGAAACATTCAACTATTGTTAGAAGAGTAAGATATATATACATTTTTAAAAACTTATATGTTATAATTTTTAAATAACTCAAACTTACATATAAACAACTTTAGGAACAAATCAGTTCAAACAACTTTGTGGGGAAATATTGCACAACAAATAGATGATGATTTATACGAAACAAATAAAGGGCCATACATTGTAATAGTCACTTCAACTATTGTGAAAACTTTCAGAGGTAACAATTGATTGAATCATTTATCAAATACATAACATTTATGTATCAATAATGCTTATATATATTTTTACAACTTTTTTGTAGGTGACTATCAACTATCATCCACTTTTGCAACAAAGTTGTATGTCAATTTAGACACTCCAGAAGTTGCAGAAATTAGAAACAAGTAACTACTATTACACTTTTTCTCTTCGAGTGTGTACCTACTTTGTGATACTTCTTAAATGATAGATAGCATAAAATTGTATAAAATAGATGCTATAGAAGTTAAAAAAGAGAGACCAGAAGGTATTTTTAAGAAGACATGTTTATTTCAATTTGTTTAGATATATAACATTGTTTATATCTATTCCTTTTTGCAATTTGTACGACTATGCTAAAAAATTGAATATTCAAGAAAAAAAAAAAATTGTTAATGTTGATGCATAGATTGAACACCACAATGTACATAAACATAAAAGAAATACTGCCAAAGGGATTACCTAAAGTGCAAGATGGAGAACTTGCCTTACATAATAAAAAAACTGTTGCTGAAATAAAGGACTTGGAATGGAACTCAGAGACAAAGGTATCAACTATACTCTTATATTATGAATTTATCATAATTGGTAATTGTTTATGTGTCTTATAATAAGATATAATTTTATAAACTAACTAAACTTTGTACTTTAGGACTTACTGGTAACATGCAATGCCAAAATCATTAATATCAACTACAAATATGGATGGTATTATGTTGCATGTCTTATATGCAAGATGAAAGTGAAACAAGTCAAAGGAGTTCTATGGTGTGAACATTGTAAAAATGGGCCAAAGTTTGCAGTTCCAATGTAATGAAAGAAAAAATGATTTGTAAATTCACAAACACACACAAAATATATATATAATATTCTACTAACAAATTTGTATCCAAAATAGCTATAGAATACAAGTCCCAAGTACAAGATGAGACCGGTTCAACCACGTTCATATTGTTTGACAAAGGAGCTAAGAAAATTATATCTAAAACTACAAAAGAACTTGCAGAGATGCAAGAAAAGGTAATTTCATATATAAATATCAGCCCTATATCTTTATTATCTAAAAATTGAAGTATACGTATTTTGCACAAGACATGACGCATGTATGTGTACATATTTTGCTAATTGTATGATACTTTGTTCATATAGATTTTGAAATTAGATGAGAATATTTTACCAAAAGAGATTCAAAAAATAATTGGCAATGAATATTTGTTCCAACTGCATCTTGATGAATATAATTTGAAGTATGGAAAAGAAAATTACACGGTTTCAAAGATTTTGGAGATGGAAATTTCACATAAGCAAAATGACTCATGTAAAGTTGAAGAACATCAGGTAATTGAAGCATACTTACTTCACTTTGCTTACGATATGATTTAAACATTAGTCTACACATAACTTACTATACATATCTACCTAATACATAAGAATGAAAATTATTGTAGGACACAATGGAGGAAATTGTAAGAAAATCAAGGAAGGACAAGTACATAGCCAGTCAAAAAACAAAAATAGGAGAAACATCTATTGAAAGACTTGAATTAACTGCTCCTATAACTACTGAAGATGGAAGACCTGGTCATAAAAGAATGCCGCTCCAAATGCTTCAAAAACGTCAAAAGGGTGCTTAGCAAATTGCATCAATGAAGAAAAAAAATCTGAAGTCTAATGTATTTCAATCTATTTTATAAATAACATGCTCTTACAAGCAAGACAAACAAATGCATACACAACCTTACTCTATGAATCTTTATGTATTTCTTTGTATTGTTAATTTTTTTTTTTTAGAAGAGTAACCTAAATGTACTGTTAAGTTACTGCGACCGCCATATTATTTGCTGCTCCGCCTCATCTCTTCTCTGCAACATTATTAATTAAAGGTTAGCATACTCCTTTTTATACTTCAAATAGGTTTTTTTTTTTTTTTTTTTCCTGAAACTTCTCACCTCTGCATTTCCTTTCTATCCATTATTTATTTATTGTTTGAATTACCTAGACAAATTTATAAGATTCTCTAGGTGTTCTCAAGAAACATTGCTGGATAAAGCTGACAGGTTAGGATAGCTTAACTATCATTCTTATCCATTTAACTTCTACTCTTTTTAATTCCATATTAATCTGATAAGATTTTTTAATGTTCCAAACCATAAACTCATATTGAATGTAGGTCTGCCAATAATGTAGTTATGATTCCCAATTCACCTTGAACTAATGTAAATGACTCTGCCGTTTTTTGTTATCTTTGGTCCCAAAGTGGTTGATTTGAAAGTGTATAAGCTGGATGAAGAGTGGGGTTGATGGGAGTTGGAAAAAAACTTGGGTGATTGAGCTTTTGTTTTGGGTAATGATTTTTGTTTTCCAATTTCGGCTGAAGAGTTTACTGGGTATAAAAGGAATTGCATTTTCTTCAATGATCAAGATGGAACTCATGTTTTCAACTTGGAAGATAGTAGCTTTGGAGATTTATAGAATATCCATCCATCTTGGCTTCTATCAAATTTGCTTTAGACCTATGTAAGATAGTACACTTCCAAAGTTTCTTATTGAGTTAAAATAAAGGAAGACATTATGAAATTGAGAAGTTGATTTGCTGTCATATTTAACAGCATAATGTGCTTGCAATTTACTTTTTTTTGTTATACAAATCAATAAGAGTGGTGGATTGGGTTCCAATAACTTTCTTTTTGGGGACCTGAATTTGAAGCAAAGAAATAGAAAGAGAATGTGTAATACAACTGCTAGAGAGAATAAGAAGGAAAAATAGCAACTACCGAATTCAATTTAATTTTCAGTTTTTATTTTCCATCCTACTTGTTCTGCTATTTTTGAAGAGTGATTGAAATTGTAGAACTTTGAAATCTGAAAGTGTAATGTTTTTTATACAAAGTTGATTATCTTTTAGATTTTAGTTAATATTCCACTCTATTTGCATAATTACTAGGGTTAGCTACTTTAAAGTTTTATTTTAATGGTAGATAATTGCAGATTGTGTGTGCAATAGCCAATGTGGCAGATTGCAGATACTTCTTTTTATTGAGAAAGTAATTTATATATAGATACTTTATTAGTCATTATGAAAATGAAATAATGCTTAAAAATTCTGCTACACCAATAAAATATGGACATCTAATCATGGTTAAAGACCATTTTAAAATCCGTCTGTCAATGATCATATGGAATTTTCAATTTAGTGCTATTTTCCCCATGTTTTTAACATGTGAAAGCAATCAGTTGGATGGTGTGGAATAGTAAATGTGGATACTGTTAGAGAGAATATGATATTTTGTGTGTGTGTGTGTGGCTAGCAGAAAATTGTGTGTTGGATAAATGGTCCAAACTCCATATTTTGGGCAAAAATCTAGGTTGAAGAAGGGACATAAACGTGGTATTAATTAGTAGTGTTTCATAAGTAATAGCAATCTTTAAAGTTTGCAAAATGAACCAATTTGATTGTTATGCCAATCTAGACACTAATGTGTCATGAATTTGGCATATTAGCAACAAAATTTTGGAATTTATGATTAATTCTCTTAGCAACCAAACATTGCAACCTTTTCCCTTTTTTTATATATATTTTTTTAAATTATTGAAGGAATATCTTTTAAGGATCTTTCCCAACAAAAAAATTGAGCATATCTTCCGTAAAACCAATTGTTTTGTGGACATTTGCAAGATTTCGAATAGTTTAAGACTTATTAATTTATTAATCCTTGATAAGGAGGGTATAAAAAAACCTTGAACCAATTAGTTAGAACTTATGAGATTTCAATTGACATTTTCTCTAGATCATGTGTTGATGCTAAGTTATGTCTATCTTTTAGAAGAACACATACACATTAACATCATTATCTGAACAACTAACCATCTACCCCCTTTCCTATTTTAAGTTGATTGTTTTCTAATTCATAAAATGATCCCACGCATTGCGCAAGTTAAACACTAGTATATATAAAAGCAGAGACTGCATGTGCGAGAGTATAAGGTTTTGCCAAGTGGCGCATTATATGACATTTTCTTTTCTTTTCTTTTTCTTTTTTTTTTTAAATTTGGGCTTTCACCTCATCTAAATTTAGTATTTATATCAAACTATTAAGTAATGACCTATGCATTTATTTTGATGCATTAATAAAATTCAAAGAATTTGTATACATTCATTATTTGAAATACTTTGGATAGATATGGATAAATCTAAAAAGTCATGGGAAAAAAAGGAATTAAGAAAACTTTTCAATTTTATGCATAAGACTTACTTCAATGCAGAATTACAAGAGTCAGATTTAATGAATATTGAGTAATATGATTATTTGTTTCCACGTTTCTCAAATATAAATCCCCATTTCTTTTGGACTTAAAAATCAAACTTCCATAATTTCTCTCACAATATCTTTGGTTCCCTTTTTGAGAGGTATGTTAACTTTCAAAATATTATGTTCGTCTATAATATTTTGTTTAGATTTTATGTATTTGTTTTTACTAATGTAGCTTTGTAATGTGGTTAGGATGGTTTTTCCATATTATGTGCCAATTTTGATTTTGGGTTTTCAGTATGATGCATATACTTGGTAAGGATTTGTAGTATACTTGGTGTTTTGGCTGCTTTTAGTTGAATTAAAATTTGGAGATTAAATTATGATATTATTGCGTCACTATAGCATTATTGTTTCTGTTGTTGTATTCTAGCAATTTTTATAGCTAATTGATTAAGATAACACTCTTTCAATTTTCACCCTTTTATAATTAAGGTCTTAGAATTCATACTTTTTTTTAATTAAAATATTAATGGGTCTTAATTTTATCTCATATCAATTATAAAACTAAAGAAAAATTACTTTCACTAGCATAAAAATTATAGGTTGTGATATAGTGGAGATAGAGACTTTAGTGGCACGAAAAAATATAGAAATTAATATTATAAAAACTATATATAAAGCATAAATCATACAAGAAAGACACATAAGAACCACCAGGTTTGTAGGTGACAATGTAAACGTAATATGGTGACATTTGTTGGTTGCATGAACTACAAGAATTTTTCCCCAATTCATTTAGTTTCAATTTTGTTTTACTAGAAAACTTCATAGTTTAATTATGACAAACAATAATAGTATTCATGAAATCAATGGATTATAAATAATTTTTTACTAAATTTATTAAAATGCACCGCGCATCACGTGGGATATCCACTAGTTGCTACCAATTTTAAAGAGCAAGAAGAGGATCTCTATCAACTATATAGAGTATTATTTTTCTTTTCTTTTTTCTTGAACAAACCGCGCTTTTATGTCCTTTTTTTTTTCCTTCCTAACACTCTGGTTGTAGCCAAAGAGCTTACGCTAATCTAGTTGTGCATGACTTTGAGTCACATTCTAGCGTGTGCATAGCAATATTAACACAAGGGAATGGGAACGAAAGGACAGCAATGAAGATAATAAAATCGTTCTAAACTTGATTTGCATAGAATGACAAAATCCCCCAATATAGCACCATGTTCAACCCGAGATGATTTTTAAAAAAGATTGTAACTTAGCCATCTTCTGCATTTTCTTATTCTAATTCAGATAATCTGGACTTGCCCCACTTTGTAAAAGTAAGCTCTTTAGAGCATCCACAGCAGTGGAGCCAAATTTTTAGTTTTTTAGCATCACAAAAAGTCACTTTATTTATTTTACCTTCGTATATCTAACAGCAATGATTTTATTTTAGCTTTTAACATAATAAAATAATATAAACATTACTATAAAATAATATTTCATTCAATCACCAAAACACAATCACAACTAAAAGTAGTGTGAATGCATGGTGGACATTGGGAGAGACACGGAGAGGTAGGGAGGAGAGAGACAAAAGCAATGTGAATACAAAATAAAAATAAAATTAAAAAATTTACCCTTCAGCTATAGTGCATAGCCAAAAGTAGCTGTGCACTGTAGATGTGGAGCCAAAAAATATTGCTTTGGCTCCACTATTGTAGGGTACATTTTGATATTTAGTGGTACTAAAAATAGCTATATAGCTATTTAGCACCACTATTGCTAGTGCTCTTAAGTAAGTAGTTGTATACGGCATCATGATGGGTATAAAATTACCAAGATTGAAACTCATAAAAATGCTAAGAGTTACACAAAATGAGCCTACACGCCTATATCAATTAGAACGTGTGTGTGTGTGTTTTTATATCCAATATGGTTTTTGAGAAAAATTAAAATGAAGGGTATCGGCATACATATCGCTAAGTATCAACAAATTATAATAGGAAAAACAAATTTTAATTTTCAACTTGATTCTAAAACATTTTCATCACCACACACTTTTGGTGCGATTGATGGTCACTTCACAAGTATAAATGCTTGTAGGGTGTGGTGGGTAAGGGCCGGGTTCAAGTCTCCAGAAGGGAGTTTCACACACATGTACACTTAGATTATGTTATAGTAGAATTCTATCTTGGAAAAAAAAAAAACAACAACAACAACAACAACCTTGATTCTAAAACCAGTATTCATTAAGTTATGACTAATAAAATGAGATTATGTAGGCAATATATGTATGTTTCACCATGACATTCCATGTTCTAGAATCAACACAACATTTTTCACACAAATTTAGTTTACAAATAATAGCCATAGTCCCTAAAGGAATTCTATTCGACTTAATAATTTAAATTTCTACATTAAAGCAATACTTTCATGCCTAGAACAAACGGAAAGAAAACAATATATAATGACAGATTCATTTATTCACAAATACATAAAAAGCAAAAATTGCTAACAGCATAATGAGTTGTCAATATGAATTTCAAAAAAGATTACTACCTTGCTAGAAACTCCAACTTGCTAATTTCTGTATTTAGATGAGATGTTTATCCCATCAAGTAAAACTAAGCTCTCCACAAAATTAGCTGCGTAAATCATACTTCCAGCATTTGAAATTCTAAGAATTTCCTCGTTTAAACTCTCGGGGTCAAACGAAAGCCTTTGAAAAGGGCGAAACTTACAAATCAGAAGTTCCCCATTGACAGTGCAGTCAAAGAATCGTGCAGCATCTTTCATCAATACACTTTTTTTAGTCCAAGACTTCACCGCACCATACTCCTTCATCACCCATATGTGGCATATTTTACTCTTGTCTGCTAGACCTTCAGTGAAAACAATCAAAGCCAGTGATCCCTTGAACACAGCGAGACCTTCAGAAAGAAGTCGAAAATATCCATCCAAGTAATAATTTTGAGGCAGCAATATCTCACGGAATCTCTCATCATTGACATCAAAAGACAAAATGAATTTATGGTCCTGAGAACAAGCTATGGAGTGTAGAGCTCCATTAAAAAACAAACAGCGCAAATCTTCTATATAATCAACAGATCCATTGGGTCTAGACCCACTTGAGTACTCCACAGATATTACAAACCTTCTCCATGAATCTGTACTCAACGTGTAAACCTCGGCCTCAGCTGGCGGCACTTTTTCTCCAGGAGAGTATTCATAAATAAGTTTTAGAATCTTGTAGTCATTGTTTTGATAATGATACGCAAGTCCAAAAGCTTCTGTATGAAAAGGATCAGTGAAGTAACTAGGCAGAAGCCTTTTGAACTTTCTAATGCTTGGGTTCCACAAATATACTACGTGATTATATTTATTAGGCATGCAGAACAAGCCGTTACAGAAGCCAACTATCCAACCCTCGGGAAATGGGTTTTGAAATCTAGCAATCGGAGTCAATGTGCGGTTGCTATTGTAAACCGTCGCAAACAATGAGTGATTCTCTACTTGTGATTTATATAACAGATAGCCATTGTTATTATTATTGTTGGATAATGATTTAGCTCTGTCAAGGTGAGCTTTGATGAAATTGAGGCTGGTGATAGTGGAGTTCCATGATTTGCATACACAGCTGAATCGGATTAAGGATTTTACTGGAAGCCGAGTTAGGATGTCATAGACGAGTTCGTCAGGGACACTCTGGGACAACAGTGGTTGACACATATCAGTGGTTCGATGAAGGTTACAAAAACTGATCTTCAACTCTAAGGCAGATTTGGATTTCTGAATTCTTATGCGCGTTAAAGTTTAGATTTGTGTTTGCGGCAAATAATTTAAATACAAACCAAATTCCAATTTTAGCTGGGCTTGTTGACCAATTCTTTTAGTATTTATTTATTTTTTCTTTTTAAGAAATCTTTGGCTTGACCAATTCTGTTGACTGAAAGAGTAGAATTGCAGGATCAATTCCAACTATCTTTTACCTTCAATGGTTTGAACCTGGACAAATTAATGAAGGTAAGAGGCAAGAGATAGTCAATTAAAAATAACCACTTTCCTAAACTTAAGGGGGAAATAGAAATTTTTGGTTAATTTTCTACTTAATTATCAAGTATGCATTCAACATATAAATAGCTAAGAATGAGATAATCTCTATCTCAAAAAAAAAAAAAAAAAAAAAATCCTAAAACATAGGAATGAACTTGAACACAAGCAAATAACAATAACAATTAATCTACTACTACTTTATTCAGATGGAGATCTATCACTAAGCCTAAATTAAATACTTCTAATTTAGATAACAATTTATCTAGAACATCATCTTGGACCATAACAAATTATAGAAAAGAAAAATTATTACTAAATGAGTATAATAAAATTGGGTTACAGTAAAATCTTAAAAATCATGATTGTGTTAAGTGATTTCACCAAATTTCAGTAACTTTTTAGATAGAAAAATTTATTTGTTCTTGTCAAGTTCTTCATACTAATTAACAAAACATGCAAACTTTTTAGACATATCAAAATATTTTTTCTCTTCAATTTTTTTTCTTTGGATAAACACCAAAACTTAATAATTGTCAATATCAGTTTTTTAACAATTAATCAAATGCCCTAAATTTGTTCTTCTCAAAAAATAAAATAAAATTGTTGAAGTTTACGTTAATATAGAGTTTTGAAGAAATTGATACCAAAAAAAAAAAAAAAGTCCAAGAGGTGCATGTTTACGTCAAAAATTATCAAAATAAAATTCTGTTTCTAATATTTTTCTATTTAAGCTTTATCTATTTATTAATTATTAGTATTTAAGAATTATCAAATTTTGTATTCCCTCCCATGGGGTGCTAGATTAAGACATTGCTTGTCAAAGGAAATCATGTATGACACAAATTTTATTATGTAGTATGATGTGTTTGAAATTATTACTAGTTAGTTAGATATGTGGAGTTGGTAGGTGGTTAGAATTCGTTATACATTTAGTTAGATTAGTTGTATGAAAAATTACGGTTTGCATTTCTCTCTCTAATTTCCCTTTTATTCTTTCAATTCTCTTGGAGGTCAGGCTACCTCAAATTAGCCATAAACTTTTGAATTAGGATCTTACTATGGGGTCTTTTAATTATTATTATAAAAGAGGTAACACCTTTTTGTAATTGGAGGCTTTAAGCCTAGGCCTTTAACCAGCACTACAACGTGCAAGATATCGGCTAGTTTATCATATTATAAATACCTTATACATTGCTCAAAGTACCTTATGGTCTATTTTGGGTGAAAATTCATTAAAACAAAAATAATTCCATCTCCATCTCATGATATAAGGAAAAAAATTTCAGGAATGGATGGGATGGAAATATTGTAGTGAGGTAATCACGTTAAGAGCATCTCCTTCGCAATTGACAAATTTGAGTCCCAATTTAGCTGCTTTGGCTGCTGCTAACAGTGCTTCCTTTGCTTCTGCTTTTAGAGGATCTTAGTCTTGAGTTAACTTTTTCCATACAAAGATAATCACTTGATTATGATTTATGGCTACTGCTGCTAGACATGATCTCTTCTCACCAATAGCTGCATCAAAATTTACCTTCACAGAATCGGCATGGGAGGGTCCCAGGCGCTATATCTACAATCCGTGTCACTGCATAATCCCAAGACATTAAATGATCATTATATATTTGATTAATTTGATTACTTAAGATCATATCAATAAATTTCCTTTCAGTTTGCCACATGATATGGTTTCTTGTCATCCATATTTTATCATAGAATATAGCCACAAATAATTTGATCTTTTTACTCTTCCTAAGAGTTAGCTCATGCAATTTTTACAATTGCATAATAAGTCTCTTCCTCAGTTTCACACAGGATGAATTATATTTCGCGTCAAGATTATTTGCTAGGCTATTTTCTAGAGAAAGCAAGTCTTTAATTTTCACAACCAAACCCTATTTTCAAAGGGCTGTTCTTTGAATTTCTTTTGAATTGGGATGGTTAGTAGACCAACTCTGTTGACAGCTTATATACTTGAGGACTGGGGACCCATATTGGTGAGTCTTATTGTTCACATCAAGTTAGATGAATCTAGAGGATTTTCCTTGTTGATTCACTTTCAAAGGTTTCTCATACTTTCCTTCATTCCAATTTACTAGATTATGCAGGATCGGCTCAAAACCCAGGTTAGTTATTTGTCATCCTTTCACCTAACATCAGCCATCACCAGCTTTAGAATTTGCATTAATTATAATCCTTTACACTCCCATTTTGTATTCTTTAATTTCTGGCTCTCCATAAATGATGTAGAGTTGAAGTCCAATCCAATCTGCATATGTTCTTATTAATTTATCTAGGATTCTTCCAGTTGAGAAATGATATATATATATATATATATGTAAAGAGTGCCATGAGAGGTTGTCAAATGCACAAGTTAATCTATCTATCTATATTTATCAATATCTTCTCTGTGTGTATATATATATAAATTGAACTATAGAATTTATTGTTATTATAGTTTTATTGAGCCACATTAGAGGTCATATCATTCGCTTTTTTTTTTTTTTCCTTTCTCTTTTTAAACTTTCATTCTCCATATTAAAAATAAAAAAAAAATAAAAAAAATAAAAAACTCTTTTTCTCACTATTAGTTCAAAAATATAGTTATACTTTCTCCATTTTTCTCTTCCCTCATTGCCTCTTTATCTTCTCATTGCTCTTAATAACTTTTCCGTTACACTTTTTCATCATTTTTTTTCTTATATTTTGACCCTTCTTCTCCTTATTTTTTTGGGTATAAATTCAACATCATCTCTTCCATTTAATCCACATTTTCTCCCCAAAAATTTTGAGTACTCTCTCTCTCTCTCTTTCGGATTTTTGTTCTTTCTTATACCTTTGATAAAGGTTGATGATTTTTTTTTTTTTTTTTTCCAAATATGTGTTTTGGTATTGTTTTTGTTTTTTGTTTTTTTTTTTTTTTTTTAAAAAAAAAAAAAAAAAAAAAAAAATTTTATGACTTTGGTTGAATTTTGGTTTGGGTTAATACTTATTTTTTTGGAAATAGGAATTTGAGTTTATGTTAAAACATAATCTACATGGCTATTAATTTGAATTCGCCTATTAATTTTCTGAGTAATAAATTATTATAAAATTTATATTTTATTCACTTGGTTTCATTTTAATTTTGGTTATGATAACATTGTAATTTTGTGGTGATTTTTTTTTTTATGATAATCTCTTTATTCCTTATTAAGAGATGAGAAATTTGAAAAATTTATAAAGTTTAGTTATATATTAGGTATATATAACATAATACAACATAAGTTAGATTTCTCTGTATTAATTTCTCAAGTTACAATTACATCTCCTCCAACATTTCTATCTCATTTTTATCTTTTTATCTCCCCACTTTTCTATACTTTAACATTATAATTTCTCCACCCATTCATCTTCCATTTATTTTTTACTCTTCTTTTTTCCATTTTATTGACTATAAAAAATTGCTATTATCTCTTGTATTCAACCCATATTTTGTCCAAAAAAGTGATCTCTCTCTCTCAAAATAGCGTATTATTGCTTAAAGAGAACAGACAACGTTAATATTAATATGGTTATTGCAAGAATGAGATCTAAGAATTTTTTTGAGAAGGTGGAAGTCGACACTTAATAGAGAGGCTTGCTGCATATACAATCCATAGACAATATTAGGCCTTTTTTTTTTTTTTTCTTTTTTTGAGAAAAAGGTAAGCTCTAAGAACTCAATCGTAAAAATATGGTATAAACTTCCAATTTGAAGCTTTATTCTTAACTGTATATTCTTTACTTTCATCCAGTTTTCCATCAGTCCTCTCACATAAACAGGTTAAAAAATCCAATGGTCAAATTGATAAATATATATACACACACACGGACAAAATTGCAAAATGCCCCTTTTGGGCAAACTAAGCAGCATTTTGCCCTCTTTCTCAAACTAATTAGGGAAATGCCCCTCTTTTGAAAATCGAGTTTCTCAAAATCGATTTAGGCCCTATAGCAGCGTTTTTAAGGAGCTTATAGTGACGTTTTCAAGACCTATTGTGACATTTTGTAACTTAATTTATATAAAATCGAGTTATAGGTAAAAAAAATTAAAAAAATTGCCTATAACTCGATTTATTGAAAGTCGAGTTACAAAACGTCACTATAGGTTCTGAAAAATGTCACTATTGGTCTTTAAAAACGCCGCTATAGGGCTCTAGAAATTTTTTTTTTTATAACTCGATTTTGAGAAAATCAAGTTTCAAAAGAGAGGCATTTCCCTAATTAGTTTGAGAAAAATGGCAAAACGCTGCTTAGTTTGCCCAAAAGGGGCATTTTGCAATTTTGTCCACACCCACACACACAAACATAAAAAAGCAGCAATAAATTTAGTAATATTTTTCTTCTCAAAAAAAAAAAAAATTTAGTGACATTTTTTTTTTCAACTATTGATGCGGCATGTGATTGGTACATAACAAAGGATGTGTCAGTTGTGAGCCAAAGTGAATGTGATGTTGCTTTAATCAAATTTTATTGGTAATACATATAATCTATATCTATATATTACTAAAAGCTAAATCGTAGCATTTAATATTGTTACACTCATATTAAGCCATGTCAGCCGCCATGTCATTCCCATTCTATTTTCTGAATTTTAAATTCAATTTTAAAATAGTTTTTACCAATTAATAAAATACTAATAAAACTAAAATTATATCCAGCTCTATCTCTACTTTAAAGTCCACTTCTTATACATTTAAATCTACTATAAAGCCCAAGCCCACACCCAAAACCTTTTCAAGTAACTCCTTTTGTCAAACCTAATTGCTTTTCACGGTTACAACTTATGCTATTCCCTTGCCTTCTGTTACAACTTATACAACTTATGCTTTTCATGGTTACAACTCATTCATTGTTTCAGGTTTAGTTTCTTCCCCTTCCCCACCTTTTGATTCTAACGGTAGCCACTCTGTCTTCCTTCCTCTCCTCACGCCTATATAAATACTGATGTAAGTTGGGTGGTTCAGTTGAGGTATCCCTACATCCCAATTTCTTGCTTTATTATTTTGCTTGATGGTTTCTTTTTTCCATTCTACGTTTGTTTTGTTTTTGCCTATTTCATCTGTGGTGTGGATGGTTTCATTTTGTTAGGGTGTTGAATTTGTTACTGTTGGACATGGTTCTTATAGATGAACAAATTAGATTTGAATTGAGAATCTATTTTGTCATATATTCTTTACTCAACTCACACCTTAAAACTAAAATTGTGACTAACAAATTACTTATTTAACTAGCAGGATGATAGCACGCTACAATTCAAAAAAACAATGTTAAGAAATTTTAGGCACAACTACGAGGAGGACAATTATATTCGTTGTCCAAGTTTCGAGTAGATACTTACAAGAAAAAAGATAGCTATCAGCCTATAAGTAGAGAGAAGAAAATAAACTTTCTACATACAATAGTTATTGAGGAGCTAAAAGAGGCTGAAGTTACTATCTCTCAGCATAAATTTGAATTTGTTGATTACCAAACAATTGTGGATCGCTTTGACAGTAACAAACAATTGACAGGTAGCCTAAAAAGTCTCAAATTTATTTAAAATAATTATGTTTCAAATTACTTAATCAACTTTATTTGTTGTAAACATCATTGGAAAGATAGTTGGTGTTGGACCACTAGAAATTAATGTTCATGTTCAAGGATCTACTGTCCCAATGAGAAATATAGATATCATGAATCCAGAGTAAGCTTTAGAATGTACATATGGATTCATTGCATTATACTAATTCAAGCTCTTTATCACTTACATATTTGTTTGCCACAGAAATCAAAATAAGAATTATTCTCTGGGGACCAACATCAAATGAAATTGAGGACAATTTTTACACCAACAATCGAGGACCCTTTGCCATAATAGTGACATCTACTATTGTGAAGACATTTAGAGGTAATAACTTCTTTTAAACATATATTTTCTTTTACATAATTAACATATTTTTATTAAATATAGGGGAACACTATTTGTCATCTACAAGTGCAACAAAAGTGTACATCAATTTAGAAATACCTGAAACTGCAACATTGATTGATAGGTATTTAGATTTTCCATACCATACTTTTATTCTAATTTATTATTTTAAAAATAATCTTGATACTTTTATATGGCAGAAGAACAATCTTCATATCAAATAATTATTCACTATGTTTTGATTTAAATCTTCTACCATCAAAGAAATGTGAAAAAGACTGAACAATCAAGCAAGAAATATCAGTTGAAAAAAGAATCACACAAAATAGAAGAACAATCAAGCAAATAACATCCTTGGAATGGACGTCAGATGATCACGTACTCAACATTTTTTCCCAATGACATTATACCAATAATATGTATAGTTCTCAATAAGCTTAACACTAAATATGTTTCTTTTTTTCTTTTATATTGTAGGAAAATGTCTTCACATGCCTTGCAACAATTGAAAATATTGAAAAAAACTTTGGATGGTACTATATTGGATGCACAAAGTGCAACAAAAAAGTTAAATCTGAAAATGATTTTTGGTGTAGCCATTGCAAAAGTAACTCTAATTTTCCAATTCCCAGGTAAAATATAAATTACCAATTTTAGAATCATTCAATATATGTAAACATAAATATATATATATATATCAAAAAAAAAATGAAACAAATTATTTATATATATATATATATATACACATAGATGCAGGTATAGAATTCAACTCAACGTTGATGATGGAACAAAGCATGCCATATTTATTTTGTTTGACAAGGAAGCTGAAAAATTACTTCACACAACAGCAAGAGAACTATCAAACAAATATGCAATTGTAAGACCATACAATTAGAATGTATAATCTTTCACTTAATTTGAAAAGAATATACAAAATTATATTTAATATTTTATCAGATGAATGCAAATTCCACCATACCAAATGAAATAGAGAAGCTCATTGGAAAAACATTTGTGTTCCAACTAAAGCTTAATGACTATAATTGGAAGGAAGGATGGGAATTATATACAATTGAAAATGTGTTTGACAACATTTCAAATGACGAAACGGCAATGAAACTTGATCATATTACAATAGTAAGCTGTCAACTATTACAAACTTAAGATTATTTGCAAATCCAAATATTATGTTTTAATCCACATACTGTATTTTAGGAACCATTGCAAAATGATGAAATCAAGGAAAGTCCAGATTAGACTTTTGACAAAAACACATTTGAAGTTTTTGATACAAAACCATCCACAAGTGCAAATAATGATCCAAGTGACCCACCCAAAAAAAAAAAATGGTGATACTTCTACATTTATTTGCAAATTCATTCAAAAAAAAAAGTAGGAAGCATTGGAGAATTATGAAGTCAAGAAAAACACAGACCAAACTTCTGAGAAAAACAAATTTAAAGTTCTGGATACAAAACTATTAACAAGCACAAATAATGATGAAAGTAGATCAAAACAAGAACACAATAATGGTGCCATCCCATCAATGAGTTTTGCCTCTAACGTTGAAGATGCGGAACCAAGTGACAATAACATGTTCCTTCAAGATCTAATCAATTGTCGAAAAGCTACAAAACACAAGTCATCAAAGAAGAAGAAGCTTCAAAGATGCAAATGATATTGGACTTCTATATTTTCTTCCCTTTATGAACTTATTTCAAGTTTCTATTATATCTCCATATTGTCTCAAAAAAAGTCAAATAAAAGGCTTTGCTTCATTAATAATAAAAGTTTTTAGGAAAATCAAATTGGCGTCCAATTAAGCACTAGCACTAATAAAATCAATACCAACCACCAACTATGGCTACTCCTATTACAAAGTGACCCACTTTTGCACATGGGAACGTTACACTAACAAAGAAGATGCAATCAACTTTATCAATACCAAAGTTATTCCACAACCATGGTTCAAGGCAATTTGCCTTAATGGTCAGCCCATTGGTGCCATTTCAGGGACCAAAAATTCAGACAATGATAAGTGTAGAGGTAAACTTGGCTATGTTTTGGGCTCCAAGTACTGACGCAGAGGAATTGCAACTAAAGCAATTAACCAAGTGGCTAATACTATATTTGCTAAAAAACAACACTCAGAAAGGCTTGAAGCTATAGTTGATGCAGAAAATGTTTGCTCCCAAAGCTCAGTAACTGAAAGTTTAGTAGTTTGATGGTTGGTGTGATATTTTGAGTGTTGTGTGGAACTTTGTGGAGCTTAGAAACCCTATATTTATGTAAGATTTTGGGTGCAAAAGTTTTATGCTCTGTTTATATTAATTCGTTTGTTTGTGTTTGTGTTTATATTAGATGAACATCCTTGGCATGCCATTGATGTGTTTGTGAGATTGCCTGAATGTCGTTTCAAAAATAAAAGGAGCTATTTATGTTGCTCAATAGTGCTATAACTTAACAGCCAAAAACACTATTTTATTTTACCTTGGTTTATTTGGAAATATCTTAGGTCTCATTTTTTTAATGTGTTGTGGCTTATTGGAAGAATGTAAGACTTTGAAGTAGTGAAGTATAAAGTGTTGGTGGCACATCTCAAATCACCTTCCAACATATTTCAACATGTAAGACTCCATTTCTTGAATTGATCAGATTGTACTTCTCATTGATGCATCCATTGTATACTACATCATTTAGATTGATATCCACGTATCCTAAAATTTTTATTAATTTTATTATAATATTGACAATGATAAGGTTATACATTATCCCCGTAATTAATAAAAGTAATGGACAAAAGTTTTCTTAATTTCCTAGCAGACTATGCTACTGGTTACTAAGCTTGGTAAATAGTATTACTTTATTCAGTAGAAAATTCCAAATTGTAAAAATTTGGGCTGGAAGTGTTATAATATGTCTTTTCAGATGAAAGCTAACTTTTAACTCTTTTATCAATTACGGAGTAAATTGGTTCCTATTTTAAATGATGCTAAAGCCCCACTTGAGGTAATTTACTTCGCTGTGCTCTCTAAGGGTTTAATATTGTGCGTTCCTGCAATGAAGAGGTTCCATAGGCAATTATATTTGCATTAATGGATCGAAGTGCATCAGTGTTGGGGGAGCCCCTAATTCGGCTTCTACCTTTACACCTTCGTCTTTTGTACACACACAATATATATATATATATATATATGCCAAAAAAAAAAAAACCAAATGAACACTGAACAGTCAAACATAATTTACAATTTATATATTTATATTCAAAATTATATATATGCCAAAAAAAAAAAAACCAAATGAACACTGAACAGTCAAACATAATTTACAATTTATATATTTATATTCAAAATTACCAGATTTAAGATTAATAGAGAAGGGTATATGAAAGGCTTCTATTAAAAAAAAAACAAAAAATAATTAAAAATAATTGCAAATAAATTCAACAATCACCCATCCATACACCGATCAAAACACTATAAATTACAAAACAAAACAATAAAAAATTACACAAAAAAATATCATAAAAATACTCTCTCCACAATCACAAAAATGAGCATGCAACATGAATAACCAACAGAATTATTGCTCGAATATTTTCCAATGTTGGAAGACAACTGCCAAAATTTTTAGGCAACATCAAAACCAGGTACACAAATTTAAATTCAAATCTCATGTTTGTTACTTTTACATGAACTCCCCACTTTTTCTCTACTAATCGCAATCTACCATGTCCAAAATTGTGGCACAAAATATTGAAATCCTATATTTTCTCTTTTTATTAACTTTTTACCATGAAGTAGTGTGCAATTCTAGAGTCATTGTTATATTTCTAAAAGCAAAAAAAAAAAAATAAAAAAAAATAAAAATAAAAAATTAATAGCTTCATCAATCCAATATTGCAATTGTGATGATAATAATGTTCATGTGTAATTCTTAGTATATGATTATTGTCATGTTTTGTCACCAGTTGATTTTTTTTAATGCATTAGTTTCTTAATATGTGTTTTCGTTTTTCAAAAACAGCTGCAAGTGATTCAATTAGCTAACCGAAAGGAAAAAAGTTCTTCACCACATCAATCTAACTGGACTGCTCCAAAATCCTTTATTTCTTCAAAATGATGAAGAAAAATTTATTCATCAATGCTTTAGGGCTGGAAACAAACAAGCACTATTTTAGGTTGGAGCTCACAAATATTTTGTACAAGATCAAACTAAAGCGGGAAAAGAAATCTTTCTTCAAGCAAATATAGAAGGAGAAAAAAATGCAAAGTATGGACTGGCAATTGCATTGTTATGTGAATCAAATGATGAAGAAATACAACTACTATTATCAATTCTAAACCAACCAAATGGAAAACAATTGTTGCGAAACCATCGACAAATCCTTCGACATACAGTTTTTGAAACAAACACATTTCGCATCCCAAAAAACCCAGCATGCAAGAAAAATGAAGTGGGTCATTGGAATCGTGAATGCCTTTACTCATATGGAAACGAAGAATTACATGTAACATGTAAAATGTGCTCAATTGACTTGGAAATATACAAATTAGCCAATCGAGTTTGGTAGAAATTATGTTTCCAAAAAACATAATACAATAAAATTTCTTCATCCTATTTATAATACTAATCTCTATCTTCAAAGGAATAGATCTTTTTTAATTATTAATATTTATTTAAAAAGACTTGCAAGGACTTAATTACATTCCTCTAAAGTTTTCACCTAGCATGACTCTAACTTGAAATTTATAAAATCCTTTCTATCTAATTTTAAGTTAATTAAATTTTACTAACTTGGGAAGACAGTTGATCAGCTCTGGAGTGACTACAAGGCCAAGTCTGGCAACTAAGGGCTATGGTTAAGAGCTTGCCAAATTGAAATGAATACATTATAGTTGTATCCTTTCCACATCTAATTCCAAGACCAATACCTCCTATCATCATGAATCCTACAATATATTGGTCATACATATATAATGCAACTCAAGTAGTAATACATTCAAAAATATTTAAAATAATAACACGATCATAAAAAAAAAAATCAATCACGCGCAACGCGCAGGTCTGCAACTAGTATTAATAATTTATAAACCAGATTTAGAACAAAGCTTATCATAATACAAACCCAAGTAGTCTTATAAAAGCAAAATAAAGTCCTACTGCATTCCAGCCTTTTTTCCAAGCCAGGGCGTCTGCACACTGGTTAACTTATTGTAAGCAATGATTAATCCTCAATCCTATAGTATCTAACCAATGCATGAGAACTGCTACAACAAGAAAGCCCACCAATGCATTCCACAACCACTTAATTTAACATCAATCTCAGCTTCTATTAGCCAACAAATTTAGGTTAAGAACGTTAGACACCATATCTATGGGCCCATAACTCCATATCCAAACTAGAAGCTACAACAATGGCAGGTGTGTACCCTATAATCCATAGTCTTCCATGGTCTCAGATATCACCCCAACCACTACCACTTGCTACACTCAATTTGCCCAGGTTAGCACCAGCCATGTTGAGTTTATGCCAATTATACTCAGGATTATTCAATCTATTTTTGACTGAGTGCTTTGTCTTATGCTTGTGAATGACCAACACAAAAGAAATACGCAACTTTAAGTTTAAATCTGTAGCCACGGCAGCGGCCCAAATTAAAAATATTCAAAATAATAACACGATCATAAAAAAAAAAAAAAAAAAAAAAAATCAATCATGCGCAACGCGCGGGTCTGCAACTAGTATTAATAATTTATAAACCAGATTTAGAACAAAGCTTATCATAATACAAACCCAAGTAGTCTTATAAAAGCAAAATAAAGTCCTACTGCATTCCAGCCTTTTTTCCAAGCCAGGGCGTCTGCACACTGGTTAACTTATTGTAAGCAATGATTAATCCTCAATCCTATAGTATCTAACCAATGCATGAGAACTGCTACAGCAAGAAAGCCCACCAATGCATTCCACAACCACTTAATTTAACTTCAATCTCAGCTTCTATTAGCCAACAAATTTAGGTTAAGAACGTTAGACACCATATCTATGGGCCCATAACTCCATATCCAAACTAGAAGCTACAACAATGGCAGGTGTGTACCCTATAATCCATAGTCTTCCATGGTCTCAGATATCACCCCAACCACTACCACTTGCTACACTCAATTTGCCCAGGTAAGCACCAGCCATGTTGAGTTAATGCCAATTATACTCAGGATTATTCAATCTATTTTTGACTGAGTGCTTTGTCTTATGCTTGTGAATGACCAACACAAAAGAAATACGCAACTTTAAGTTTAAATCTGTAGCCACGGCAGCGGCCCAAATGTGTTTATTTATTTTTTTATGTTTCATATGCTCAACTTCTTAAAACATGTAATATGGTCTGTGTTCCTTCACACATAATATCCCTAGCCAACCTCCTATTTTTAATTAAGATTGGTTTTCATGGGGATACTATTTATGAAACATTTCCAAATAAAATTTTGTATTTTTGTTAAGGTGTAAGCTTTCCAAATCCATTTTTCTATGAACGGAGGGACTCAGGTCAGGACAGCCCCTTGGCATTCTTGGCTCAAAATCACTTTAAGATGATGAGGCCCAGCACAATCTATATTAACAAGCAAAAAACATAGGAATGGGAGCAGCTTTTAGAAGGAGCACCAGGTCTATACTCTATAGGGAGGATAAATGAGCAAACATTAAAATTCCTAAGGCTACCATATATGCCACTTCCTTAACTAGCAGATTTTCCTCTCCAGGAGATAAGACGTACAACAATCAAGCTCCTAAATGACCAATTAACAAGCCGTTCATTAAGTTAGAAATTCAGAGAGTTATTAAATCCAACCATCCACTTAGGCCTTCTGATTTGCTTCCAACAAAAAAGATGTAACTTGTGCTTCTCCTTAGTTTATCCCCAAAAAAAATTCTTACAAATTTTTATATGGAAGGAATCAAGGGTTCTCCCCAGAAGGACCCTTACATCACATAGGCAAGCACTGCAGCAAGAACCAACCAGGTGAGGACAACTTTGCTAACAAAGGAAAGAAGATGACCTTTCCAACCAGCAAGTCGCCATGAACTTTCTCAATCACAAAAGAGAAATGCTGCAGAAAAAAATTTTTACAGTATTTTTTACAATAATTGAGTTGACAAGTTTTTACTAGTTCTCATTAGTGCCACTATTGATATCATTTTTTTACCTACCACTAACAATCTACCACATTAGTAGGTGTAAAAATTTTTGTTTCTATAGACTTTCTCATTACAAAATAAAAATCTTGCCTCACGGATCCCAGTTTCAAGGGGAATCCAAGGCATTTTCCAAAATTTGCAGAGAGAGATTATATAACGCATCTATGACTTCTTTTAGATCCTAACAAGTTTTCCTATAGGCTTTGGCAAACAAAAGCAAATCATCCACAAACAATAAATGGCTTCAATCAAAATTTTATAACTAGCAGTTGTGAAAAAAGACTGCTAAAGTCTCTAACCTTATCATTTATGTAAAGAAGGTGTCTGCAATCCAACAATCGCTATCAATTTCAGGGATCTAGAAGAGGATATCTATCAGTTATATAGGGTACACCTTAATTTTTCTCTTCTTTGTGCTTTGAAGTTTCTTTTTTTCCTTATATTTAGGCTGTAGCCGAAGAGCTTAAACTAATCTAGTTGTGCATGACCTTCAGTCACATTATAGGAAAGCAATTAATAGGAAAGAAAGAACAACAATCAAGATGATAATTTCGTTCTAAGCATATGATTTGCATAGAATGACCAAATCCCTCAATAGCTCTGTTATAATGCTAAGAGGTTTTTATTTTTGGATAACGTGGAATCTCCCCATGGCTGGGCCCTTGGACCCACCCCAAGGGAGTAAACCAAAGATACATGATCCTACCCACCAGAACTGCATATCAGATAAGCGGAGTTCCTAGTGGGGATTATAAATGCTAAGAGTTACACAAAATGAGCCAGCAAACCAATCAATAAGAGGTTGACCATTGCCAGTGAAGCCAAAAAAACATGAAACTTGATGCAGTGGTAGTACAATTTGTTAGGTACAAGACTAAACGCAACCATTCTCCTTTATCACCCTATATTCAGCATACCACACTCCCTATAATTCTTTCAGCTTCACTGAAATTAATCAAACCCGGAAATCCCTTGAATACTTTGGTCATTGCAAATCCTTTTAACAGATTCCAAGCAAGTAAAAGCAAAGAGGCATTATCTCTCAGAATCTTCCACGTGTAGGATCCCTTAGTAAGAAATGCCATCCAATGGCAGTGACTGTGATTCATAGAAAGTATGTTCCTAAATTCAGATCCTACCTCATAAATTCATAATCCCTTGGTTGCCAGCCTAAAGAAAATTGATTCATAATCATTTACACTTGTGGACAGCGCTATGATACCTGTTAAAACTGCAGATGCTTTCTACATGCTATAAATTGACTAACAGATTGTGGAACTTTTGAAGTATCATAGTATGGCCTTATCAATTACCATTTAAAAAAGCATGATAAAAATGGTAGATTTGGACAACCCACAAGCCACACAAGCCATTAGGTTGATTGCTGGAGCTAAGGGTGTCAAACAATTACATGTTAGCGGAAGGCTGTTAGTGTTGATTTTAGTACATTTAGTAGTAACTCTTTTGGAATTCAGTGGGTGACAGAGATACATCATACATGTGAGAAGGTGCAATTCAACTTATTTTGAAGTTTTATATACATGACATCCAATATGGTTTGTTAAAAAAAAAAATTACAATTAAGGGTACCACCAAGTAATAGCCATAGTTCACAAAGACTTAGATTCTACATTAATAGCAATACTAGTATGCCTAGAAAAAAATGCAAAGAAAACACAATATAATGCCAAATTCATTTATTCACAAAGTACATACATAAATAAATAAATAAAATTCTGACAGCATAATGAGTTGTCAATATGAATTTCAAAAAGATGATTACCTTGCTAGAATTTCAACCTTGCTAATTTTCTCATTCCTGTGAGATGTTTATCCCATCAAGTAAAACTAAGCTTTCCACAAAATTAGTTGCATTAATCATGCATCCAGCATTTGGAATTCTAAAAATTTCCTTGTTTAAACTCTCAGGGTCAAATGAAAGCCTCCAAAAGGGCCAAAACGTATAACGTTCCCCCTTGCATGTGCCGTCAACGATGCAGTCAAAGAACTCTGCAGCTTCTTTCCTTTGTATAGTTTTTTTAGTCCAAGATTTTGCGGCAATTTAAGTAATTATCCCTAATTAGGCCTTGAATTGGGTCAATGACAAAATTGCTGAATCTATTTTGTGTTTTGCAGAGCCCAAAATAAAAAAGGTCGGTTTGTTCCCGCAAGCTTTAAATAAATTTGGAATTAGGTTTTGTGTTTACATTCTTTGCCGCAAACTCAAACCTAACCTTAACAACTCATATCAGAATTCAGAAATCAAAATCTGCCTCAGACGTTGAAGATCAGACCTTTGAAAAATCGTCACTGTATCATATCAGAAACACTGATGTCTCAATCACTGCTGTTCCAGTTTCTACTGGACGACCTTGTATACGAGATCCTCACTTGGGTACCAGTGAAATCCTTGATCCGATTTAGGTGTGTTTCCAAATCTTGGTACTCCACAATCACCAGCCACAAATTCATTAAGACTCACCTTGACCGAGCTAAATCTTCATCAAATAACAACAACTATTTGTTATATAAATCACAAAGAATGTCATCATCCCTCAATGAATTGTGTACGGTTGTTCACAATAGTGACCGCACTTTGTCTGAGATTTCTAGGTTCAAATCCCCGATTATTTATTTTTATAGTCGGCTTCTGTAACGGCATGTTCCTCAGTGCTGATGATGACTCTGACTATGGTCACGTAGTATATTTGTGGAACCCAAGCATTAGAAAGTATAAAAAGCTTCCACCAAGTCACTTCATTCATACCTTTGGTCCCTCATATTATTGTTTCACATTTGGACTTGCCTATCATTATCAAAACAATGACTACAAGATTCTAAAAATATTTTATGATATGGAATTTCTTCAACAAAAAGTGATGCCAGCAGAGGCTGAGGTTTACACATTGAGTACTGATTCATGGAGAAGATTTAAAATATCTGTGGAGTCCTCAAGTGGGTCTAGACCATTGGATCTGTTGATTTCTAAATGAGTCCAGCCTTTTATTTTTTAATGGAGCTCTACACTCTATAGCATGTTCTGAGGACTACAAATTTATTTTGTCCTTTGACGTCAATGATGAGAGATTCCGGGAGATATTGCTTCCTCAAAATTACTTAGATGGGTTTCTCTACTTTTGAAGCTCTTGCAGTGTTCAAGGGATCACTCACATTGTTTGTTTTTGGTGTCAGAGTAATCTATGCCACCTATGGTAATGAAGGAGTATGGTGTGGTTGAGTNTTTTGAATGCCTATTTCTATTTGCTATATCTTGTTTTGTACACTAAAGTCCCACTTCCACGTGAATACTGAAGTCATTAAATGAGTCAAAAGTTTTCAAAATTTTCAAACTTATCTCCAAGCATCCACGTGTCCTAGCTTTAACTTTTGCACATTGATTTTTATTTCTTTTGTTTTTTCATTACTGCATTTAGTAAGAACACGTACTTAGTACTATTATTGAACTACAACTCTTCTAAAAAAAAAATTATACTACAACCATAATTATTAATATTTAAAGGAATTATTATGTCAGACTTTAAAATCATTTTATATTTTAAAGAGGATATATAAATTTTCAGTTTTAACCGATACTGAAATATTTCGTTTCTCTAACTAAACCGAAATGGCCTCCGGTACGGTATCGGAAAGACAAGGGTGTGTGCACACATAAGATGTGTGCTAGTGTGTGGTACTGCATAGTGGGGTGTGTGCTAGACTACTAGGTTAGTAAAAAAAAAATTAATGAAACAACTAAACATCAATAATTGATAATTTAATTAACTAATACATTATAAAAGACAAACAAATTAAATTATATTAGGCTAAACAAAAATTAATAATTTAATAATTAATAAAACAATAATACAACAAATTATAGTTTATGAAAGACAAACAAATTTATGAAACAACTAAACAACAGTAATTAATAATTTTATTAATATTTCAAATGAACTTATAATTTATTGTATATGTACCTTTGTTCATTTCTTTTCTTTTCATTTTTTTTTTCCTTTTGAGGTTTTTCGGTGTACAGAATGCAGATTTGTTTTGGTTTTAAGAACATTTTTTTTTTTTTAAGCACAAACTTTATGCTGGCCAAATCTTGAATTTCGGCCGGTATTTACCGAAATGTCCCGAAACAGACTGAAATGACCCAAAATTTTTTCAAAGTGGAATAGGAACACCTTGTACAAAATTCCTGGAGTCGCTACTGTGTAGAATGATTTGACAATATCATAGAATTCAAGGGATTGCTGGCTTTGGTTAAATTCAGTGAAGCTGAAGAAGGAATTACAGGGAGTGTGATATACTGCACAGGGATAAAGAAGTATGGTTGCGTTTAGTCTTGGAATTAACAAATGTTACTACCACTGCATCAAGTTGCATTTTTTTTTTTGCTGTACGGCAAACTTCTAATTAATAGGCACGCGGGCTCATATTGTGTAAACTCTTAGCATTTATATGAGTTCAATCTTGGTACCAAAAATCCTAAAGTCATACTGTACTTACACATAAGAGCTCTCTTTTGCAGAGTTTGGCAACTGCAGGTTCTTAAATTAGAACAAGAAAACTCAGATGATGGTTCAGTTACAATATATTTTGAATATGTTCAGTTACAATACATGTATAGGACGAATTTATTATCTCGATTGTTTTCCATTCTTTCTTATTGCTTTGTGTTAATATTGCTATTGACATGCTAGAATGTGGTCTAGATTAGCTTAAGCTCTTTGGCTACAGCCTGAATATTAGGAAGACAAAAAAAATAAAAATAAAATAAAAGCACGGTTGTTCAAAAAGAAAAGAGAAATATAAGGTGTACCCTATAGAGATCCTCTTCTAGTTCCTTAAAATTGGTAGCAATTGTTGGATTGCGAACAAATTGTTACATAAATGATCAGTTCAAAAAGTTTCAGCTACTTTTTTCAAAACGTGCTAGGTAACTACTTTTGATTGAAGTTATTTATTCTTCGTGGATGACTTGGTATTGTTTGCCAAAGCCTGTAGGAAAAATTGTTAAGATCTAAAAGCAGTCTCAGATGTGTCCTTTCAACGAGAACCCTTGATTCCTTGGATAGAACTTGTAAGAATTTCTATGGGGATCAACTGAGGAGAAATTCAAGTTACATCTTGTCTGCTAGAAAAAGATCACAAGGCCTAAGGATGATGGGGTTTAGGCCTCCAAGCTGATAAACCCAAAAATTTAGCCTTGTTATCTAAGTTAAATTGGAGACTAAAGGTTCAAAAGGATAAAATTTGGGCCATGGGTCTTACTTCTTAGTAGTAATTATAGGAACCCCCAATCTACTTTGTTCTAGAACATTGACTGCCATAAAGAAGGATTAAAGTGTATTCGTTAAGGGAACTACATGGATGGTTGGATCTAGTTTGATAAATGGCTTGTTGACGGGGCATTACGGAGCATGATTGCTGGACTTCTATCTCCTGGAGAGGAAAAACTGCGGATCAAGGAAGTGGCATATGAAGGCCTTTGGAATTTTAATATTTGCTCAATTGTCGTCCCTATGGACCTGCTGCTCCCTATTAATTTTTTGACTATGATCTTTGTAGTTGATTAGGAGCAACTCTTGTTGCTCTGCTGTATGTCAGGGGTCTCTCTTCTCTTGGAATTTATTGTTTTGTTTAGCAATTTGAAGTCTCAAGATCCATAGATACAGAGTGATCTTTAAACTCGCCCCTAAAAACAATGATTTATTTAGTGAAGTGAAACACTTGGCTGTTGAGTATATCTTTTGTGTTGGTCATTCACAACTCACAAGCGTAAGACAAAGCACTCGGTCAGAAATAGATTGAATATTCCTGATTGACATAAACTCAATATGGCTGGCTCTTCCTTGGGCAACTTGGATGTGGCAACTGGCAAGTGGTGGTGATATCTGAGACCATGGAGGACTATAGATTATAGGGTACACACAGGCCATTGCCGTAGCTTCCCTTAAGATGTCTCTTAACTTAAATTTGTTGGCTAATAGAAGTTGAAATTGATGTTAATGTGGATGTGGAATGGGCTGGTGGGCATCCTTCTAGTAGTATTTCTCTGAAAATCTCTCGTTACAGATTGCAAGAACCTCCTTAGTCACATACTGCAGGTGAAGATTAATCATTGCTTCAAAGAAGCTAACTAGTGTGTTCACGCCTTGGCTTGTAAAAAGGGTTGGCATGCAGCTAAAGTTTATTTTGCTTTACTATTACAACTTGGGTAATACGGGTTTGTATTACGAGAGGTTTTGTTCTAAATATGGTTTAAATAATTAATATTATGGAAGTCTTTTATTATATATATATTTTTAAAAAAATTTTGATTGAAGCAACATCACCTTTCACTTTAGTGCACTATTGACACTTCTTTTGTATATACCAATCACAACATGTCATGTCAATGGTAGTAAAAAATGTATTCACTAAATTTATTGCTTCCTTTATATTTGTATATATTGATTTGACCATTGGATTTTTTTATCTGGTGGAAAATTGAATGAAAGTAAAGAACATAGTTAAGAACAAAACTTAAAATTGAAAGTTTCCATGCTATGTTTTTGGCAAAAATGGGCTTTTGCCCCTTTCGCCTAAAAGATGTAGTAGCAAAATGCTCCTAAACTGAAACTTGATTTTTAGAAAATTGAGTTATAGGCAATCAAACTAAAAAAAAAAAAAAAAAATAAATAAGGAACTTGAGTTCCATTTGAATTTTTCCAAATAACTCGATTTTCATCAAATCGAGTTTTACATTGAAACTTGATTTTCTAAAAATTGAGTTTCAAAACAGGGAGATTTTCCTAGATAGTTTCAGAACATGGGCATTTTGCTATATCTTTTGGACGAAAGGGGCAAATGCCCATTTTGGCCCTATATTTTTACAATTGAGTCCATTACAGTAGCTAATAGCGTAATATTTGTCTATGGATTATGTATGCAGCAAGCCTTGCCAATAAAGCGTTGACTTAATAGCGTCGTTTGTTCTCTTTCAGGCTTCTCAACAAACTTCACTGGATATTAACTTGCGTTTTCGTTAGATGCGATTTGCAAATCATCATTTTTTTTTTTTTAAATCGATTTCATTTCAGCTTGTGCAATTTTATGACTCCTTTCTAATTTTATGGTTAGTAAGAACATCTAAGGTACCATTTTATAGTTTATATACGTCAAAATCTGATAACTATTTTGATAAAATGAAAAGAGTAAATTAAAGTGATCAATCAAAATCATATACTATATAGTTAAGTCATAAAATAAAAGTCATGATTGTGTTAAGTGACTATTTTCTATCCGTGCCAATTTCCCACATTTTCTTTACTCTTAGTAAATAGTTTTTATTACCACCGCGTACCTTTGGCGCAATAGTCACTCCACAAATTTAAGTACTTGTAGGGTGTGGGGGGTAAGGGCTAGAGTTCAAGTCTCCAGAAGGGAGCTTAACATACATACACATTTAGATTTGGCTAGAGTAAAATTTTTATCTTGCATTAAAAAAAGAAAAAGAAAAGTAAATAGTTTTTATTAAAAATTTTGATCAATTATGTAATTCAATTACAATTTGGGGTGGTTTCAATATAAACTCCATTTTGTGTCTGTGTACTCATATAGACACTCCATTTTCTCTTCATGAAACACTCCAGAAATTCTATGCATCAATAGTGTGGTAGATTGAACTTATAACCTTTAGTTTACCCGACGCTTAAAACCAATGTGCCCATTACGCATCTCTTTGGGGATATATATACCTTATATTTGAATATATATAAATATATATATATATATATACACAATTAGAACCATGAAATTTTTAAATTGCTTCAATTCACATTTTCAATGAGTCTTTTTAACTAAAAGTAATCTAAATTCAAGTAAGTTGTGACTGAAACTTATCTAAACATATATTAAAAAAATAAAAATAAAAATCCTTCCAAGTGAAATTATAAGAGCTTTGGTGTGCCTTTGTATTAGAATCCCTTTCCCTCTTCCTTATGTGTGTGTTTGTTTCTCCGAAAAAAAAAAAAAAAAAAAAGCTTTGGTGCACAAAAAATATTCACAATAAAAATTAATATTATATTCATGTCCCACTATTTATCATCATAATGTCATAATTTGAAATGGGTCAGGTTTAGGTCCAGTGTCTAGTGGCACTAGATCCGTTGAGATGATGACATGTGTCCACTTTTAGACACGTGTCACCATTTGATTGGGTTTAGTGCAGTAAATGCACTGGACGTAAACCAAGTTCGTTTGAAATAGACAGAACATAACTATATTAGCGATTAACGTGGTTTGGTCATTACACTTACATCCAAAACACCAAAAGCCATATGCTACATATAGAATCAATGTTTATAATGGAGATTACATATAAAAGTCAGTGATAGTCATCACATAAAAATCCATATTTATTGCTTCAATCTCACAATTTTCTCTAGCAATCAATCCTAGTGAAATATACCTTTGGACACATATCATATACTCTGTAATAAAATTTGTGTCATACATGATTTTCTTTGGCAATTAATGTCTTGATCTAGCACTCTATTGTTACATCAGCATTTTAATCAAAGTCCAACTACTTTGAAATCGGCTTGGTCCAACCATATTATTTTACATTATTTTCTTTAGCATATACCTTTTGTTTATTATTTTTCTCTTTTTATTGGACTCATTTAATAAGATAACTTTTATTTATTTATTTTTTATTTTATATATAATTCAATATTTAGGGGAAAGAGGGATTTGTATAATGGATGTCTCAGTTAGAAATATTAGAAGATGTTAATTAAGTTACAAGACTCTTAACACCATGTAACTCGCTTAAGCTTAATTGTCTCTATTTAATTTTGTTTTGTTTTTTAAAAGAGTATAGGATAGAGAGTATGTGTTAATGACTTACGGCAAGATTGGTAGGAGGATTTTTGTTTTTGTTTTCAAAACAGTATAAAAACAATTTTCAAAAAATTGAACTTGATACTTGTTTTCAGATAATAATTTTTATATTTTATGTGTTTGGCTCCCACTTTTAAGAACAAATTTCAAAATAATAAAAACAAAAATAATTGTTTAGGAGACCATTTCTATTTTTGAGATTTAAAAAAAAAATTTACAAAAAGTAACATGTAAAATCTGTAGATTACCTTTTTTTTGGGTATGGATAATGATAAGGGAACAGTGCTCATCATGTTTTTTTTTTTTGGCAAAACTTAGGTACAGTACTTTAGGTTCCCTATTTAAAATTTTGACACTTGTCTAATTTAACAAACCAAATAAACGGGCGTTAAAACTAAAATATCTTTTTTTTCCTGTACCTGCAAACGCTTCTCTTCCAAACCCAAAACCTTTCTCTTCCAAACCACCCAAGACCCTTCTCTTCCAAACCTAAAACTCATATTTCCTTCTTCCTTTTTTTTTCTGTACTTGCAAATGGCTTCTCTTCCAAACCCAAAACCTTTCTCTTCCAAACTACCCATGACCCTTCTCTTCCAAACCCAAAACCAAAAAGGAAAAAAAAGAAAAGAATATCTCATATTTCTCTCTCTCGTGTGTGTATGTATGTGTATCTGTCTCCTTTCTTCTTTTCTGATCTATGATTCTTTCTTTCTCTCTCTCTCTCTCTGTCGGTGGTGTGTGTATGTATGTGTATCTGTTTCCTTTCTTCTTTTCTGATCTATGATTCTTTCTTTTCTGATCTATGATTCTGTCTTCTTTTTTGATCTATGATTCTCTCTCTCTCTCGGTGGAGATTTGAAGTCGTGGCTTTTCGTAGTACAGGGAAAAAAGGAAGAAGGAAAAAAGAAAAAAAATTTTAAGCTGTGGATTAATACCGTTTGTATGGGATGTCAAATTGGACAGATGTCAAAATTTTAAATAGAGAACCTAAGGTATTGTACCTAAGTTTTGCCTTTTTATTTTTTATTTTTTTATTTTTATGATAAGTTTCAAATTTGAAGTGTGAGAATTTTTTTGTGATAAAGATAAACTCCTAAATTAAGAGATAAAGAGTTTGGACAAATATGTGGGGTCCACTGTTTTCAATTTATTAACAACTATATTATCAAAAACATTTTCTGTATTTTGAAAACACCCCTTAAGCCATTTTCAAAATCCTATTTTAAATTAAGAAAATAAGATACAGTTTTTTTAAAACTGTATTTAGAAAATATTAGCCAAACAATAAATTCAAGTGTGAGACCCACTATTTTATAGATTGCAAAACAAAAAACTATATTTAAATACTCTTACCAAACAACCCCTTAATGTTCTACTAAGACAAACCTGTGTATAGGTCCGCTTTCACTTTGCGATTTGTGATTTAAAATTTGTCACTTTAATCACATGAGGTTTGCTCGTTAGACAGCCATTATCCATCTTTTTCACAGTTAAAACACACACACACACACACACAAAAATAAAATAAAAATAAGATCAAAAGAAGTTAGGATTTTGTAAATTTCCAAAAACTCTCAAGAACAATTTTTTGTATCCTTGAAATAAAAGGTTCAACTTGGGACAAAAAACATCTTGTTATCAAAAGAACCTGGTTGTAGCTGCATTGACTTGAAGAATATGATTAGTGTTCTTGGTGTTTGGTGTTTTTTTTTTTTTTTCCCTTTTTTTTTTCTAAGGTGTGAAAGATCGAATAACTAGATTTCATATCTCCATTAAGTGGATATCTTCTTCCTCAACACACCCCCCTTCCTAGGTGGCGCTCTTTGACGTAAAATAGCATTGTCACAAGAGTCCTGAGAGGATCATCTCCTTTTCGTATTAAGAAATCAAAACTAGGCTACACATAATAATCAAAACTCGGTATCAATAATAAATGTAGGAAACAAAGGTTACTGATGCTGCTCCGGTTACCATGGGTGTTTATTTCTAAAGAAAAAGAGAAACGAGAAAGAGAGATTCCAAATTATCTAGAAATTTCTGTAACTAAATCCAATTCAATTAAAACTGATTACAGTGAGATGGTTTATATAGATGTCATCAGAGGAAGAGGTTGTTATAACAAACTTTCATTAGGACTAATACTTCCTATTACACGTGTCATCTCACTACTCTAAAGGAAAACGACGTTGTCTTACAAAGCCTTAAATGAAACGGTGAGTTTTGCCTTTAACTGTGGTCTTAGAACAGGTTGAGGCAGACAACATCGTTTGGAGCTGCAATTCCTGAGCATCATACTCTTCTGGCTTTTCATCCCCCTTCAAACATATGGGAATCACCACATGAGTTTGGAGAGAAGCCACAAAAACTGAGGAGAAGGTAGCCCTTTAGTGAGAATATCAGCAAGCTGATCATGGGAAGCAACAAACTTAAGAAGAAGATCACGCCTGAGAACTTTCTCCCTAATGAAGTGGTAGTCACTTCGATATGCTTCGTTCTAGCATGAAAGACTAGACATGGTTCTAATTGTGTATATATATATATATATATTTATATATATTCAAATATAAGGTATATATATCCCCAAAGAGATGCGTAATGGGCACATTGGTTTTAAGCGTCGGGTAAACTAAAGGTTATAAGTTCAATCTACCACACTATTGATGCATAGAATTTCTGGAGTGTTTCATGAAGAGAAAATGGAGTGTCTATATGAGTACACAGACACAAAATGGAGTTTATATTGAAACCACCCCAAATTGTAATTGAATTACATAATTGATCAAAATTTTTAATAAAAACTATTTACTTTTCTTTTTCTTTTTTTAATGCAAGATAAAAATTTTACTCTAGCCAAATCTAAATGTGTATGTATGTTAAGCTCCCTTCTGGAGACTTGAACTCTAGCCCTTACCCCCCACACCCTACAAGTACTTAAATTTGTGGAGTGACTATTGCGCCAAAGGTACGCGGTGGTAATAAAAACTATTTACTAAGAGTAAAGAAAATGTGGGAAATTGGCACGGATAGAAAATAGTCACTTAACACAATCATGACTTTTATTTTATGACTTAACTATATAGTATATGATTTTGATTGATCACTTTAATTTACTCTTTTCATTTTATCAAAATAGTTATCAGATTTTGACGTATATAAACTATAAAATGGTACCTTAGATGTTCTTACTAACCATAAAATTAGAAAGGAGTCATAAAATTGCACAAGCTGAAATGAAATCGATTTAAAAAAAAAAAAATGATGATTTGCAAATCGCATCTAACGAAAACGCAAGTTAATATCCAGTGAAGTTTGTTGAGAAGCCTGAAAGAGAACAAACGACGCTATTAAGTCAACGCTTTATTGGCAAGGCTTGCTGCATACATAATCCATAGACAAATATTACGCTATTAGCTACTGTAATGGACTCAATTGTAAAAATATAGGGCCAAAATGGGCATTTGCCCCTTTCGTCCAAAAGATATAGCAAAATGCCCATGTTCTGAAACTATCTAGGAAAATCTCCCTGTTTTGAAACTCAATTTTTAGAAAATCAAGTTTCAATGTAAAACTCGATTTGATGAAAATCGAGTTATTTGGAAAAATTCAAATGGAACTCAAGTTCCTTATTTATTTTTTTTTTTTTTTTTTAGTTTGATTGCCTATAACTCAATTTTCTAAAAATCAAGTTTCAGTTTAGGAGCATTTTGCTACTACATCTTTTAGGCGAAAGGGGCAAAAGCCCATTTTTGCCAAAAACATAGCATGGAAACTTTCAATTTTAAGTTTTGTTCTTAACTATGTTCTTTACTTTCATTCAATTTTCCACCAGATAAAAAAATCCAATGGTCAAATCAATATATACAAATATAAAGGAAGCAATAAATTTAGTGAATACATTTTTTACTACCATTGACATGACATGTTGTGATTGGTATATACAAAAGAAGTGTCAATAGTGCACTAAAGTGAAAGGTGATGTTGCTTCAATCAAAATTTTTTTAAAAATATATATATAATAAAAGACTTCCATAATATTAATTATTTAAACCATATTTAGAACAAAACCTCTCGTAATACAAACCCGTATTACCCAAGTTGTAATAGTAAAGCAAAATAAACTTTAGCTGCATGCCAACCCTTTTTACAAGCCAAGGCGTGAACACACTAGTTAGCTTCTTTGAAGCAATGATTAATCTTCACCTGCAGTATGTGACTAAGGAGGTTCTTGCAATCTGTAACGAGAGATTTTCAGAGAAATACTACTAGAAGGATGCCCACCAGCCCATTCCACATCCACATTAACATCAATTTCAACTTCTATTAGCCAACAAATTTAAGTTAAGAGACATCTTAAGGGAAGCTACGGCAATGGCCTGTGTGTACCCTATAATCTATAGTCCTCCATGGTCTCAGATATCACCACCACTTGCCAGTTGCCACATCCAAGTTGCCCAAGGAAGAGCCAGCCATATTGAGTTTATGTCAATCAGGAATATTCAATCTATTTCTGACCGAGTGCTTTGTCTTACGCTTGTGAGTTGTGAATGACCAACACAAAAGATATACTCAACAGCCAAGTGTTTCACTTCACTAAATAAATCATTGTTTTTAGGGGCGAGTTTAAAGATCACTCTGTATCTATGGATCTTGAGACTTCAAATTGCTAAACAAAACAATAAATTCCAAGAGAAGAGAGACCCCTGACATACAGCAGAGCAACAAGAGTTGCTCCTAATCAACTACAAAGATCATAGTCAAAAAATTAATAGGGAGCAGCAGGTCCATAGGGACGACAATTGAGCAAATATTAAAATTCCAAAGGCCTTCATATGCCACTTCCTTGATCCGCAGTTTTTCCTCTCCAGGAGATAGAAGTCCAGCAATCATGCTCCGTAATGCCCCGTCAACAAGCCATTTATCAAACTAGATCCAACCATCCATGTAGTTCCCTTAACGAATACACTTTAATCCTTCTTTATGGCAGTCAATGTTCTAGAACAAAGTAGATTGGGGGTTCCTATAATTACTACTAAGAAGTAAGACCCATGGCCCAAATTTTATCCTTTTGAACCTTTAGTCTCCAATTTAACTTAGATAACAAGGCTAAATTTTTGGGTTTATCAGCTTGGAGGCCTAAACCCCATCATCCTTAGGCCTTGTGATCTTTTTCTAGCAGACAAGATGTAACTTGAATTTCTCCTCAGTTGATCCCCATAGAAATTCTTACAAGTTCTATCCAAGGAATCAAGGGTTCTCGTTGAAAGGACACATCTGAGACTGCTTTTAGATCTTAACAATTTTTCCTACAGGCTTTGGCAAACAATACCAAGTCATCCACGAAGAATAAATAACTTCAATCAAAAGTAGTTACCTAGCACGTTTTGAAAAAAGTAGCTGAAACTTTTTGAACTGATCATTTATGTAACAATTTGTTCGCAATCCAACAATTGCTACCAATTTTAAGGAACTAGAAGAGGATCTCTATAGGGTACACCTTATATTTCTCTTTTCTTTTTGAACAACCGTGCTTTTATTTTATTTTTATTTTTTTTGTCTTCCTAATATTCAGGCTGTAGCCAAAGAGCTTAAGCTAATCTAGACCACATTCTAGCATGTCAATAGCAATATTAACACAAAGCAATAAGAAAGAATGGAAAACAATCGAGATAATAAATTCGTCCTATACATGTATTGTAACTGAACATATTCAAAATATATTGTAACTGAACCATCATCTGAGTTTTCTTGTTCTAATTTAAGAACCTGCAGTTGCCAAACTCTGCAAAAGAGAGCTCTTATGTGTAAGTACAGTATGACTTTAGGATTTTTGGTACCAAGATTGAACTCATATAAATGCTAAGAGTTTACACAATATGAGCCCGCGTGCCTATTAATTAGAAGTTTGCCGTACAGCAAAAAAAAAAATGCAACTTGATGCAGTGGTAGTAACATTTGTTAATTCCAAGACTAAACGCAACCATACTTCTTTATCCCTGTGCAGTATATCACACTCCCTGTAATTCCTTCTTCAGCTTCACTGAATTTAACCAAAGCCAGCAATCCCTTGAATTCTATGATATTGTCAAATCATTCTACACAGTAGCGACTCCAGGAATTTTGTACAAGGTGTTCCTATTCCACTTTGAAAAAATTTTGGGTCATTTCAGTCTGTTTCGGGACATTTCGGTAAATACCGGCCGAAATTCAAGATTTGGCCAGCATAAAGTTTGTGCTTAAAAAAAAAAAAATGTTCTTAAAACCAAAACAAATCTGCATTCTGTACACCGAAAAACCTCAAAAGGAAAAAAAAAATGAAAAGAAAAGAAATGAACAAAGGTACATATACAATAAATTATAAGTTCATTTGAAATATTAATAAAATTATTAATTACTGTTGTTTAGTTGTTTCATAAATTTGTTTGTCTTTCATAAACTATAATTTGTTGTATTATTGTTTTATTAATTATTAAATTATTAATTTTTGTTTAGCCTAATATAATTTAATTTGTTTGTCTTTTATAATGTATTAGTTAATTAAATTATCAATTATTGATGTTTAGTTGTTTCATTAATTTTTTTTTTACTAACCTAGTAGTCTAGCACACACCCCACTATGCAGTACCACACACTAGCACACATCTTATGTGTGCACACACCCTTGTCTTTCCGATACCGTACCGGAGGCCATTTCGGTTTAGTTAGAGAAACGAAATATTTCAGTATCGGTTAAAACTGAAAATTTATATATCCTCTTTAAAATATAAAATGATTTTAAAGTCTGACATAATAATTCCTTTAAATATTAATAATTATGGTTGTAGTATAATTTTTTTTTTAGAAGAGTTGTAGTTCAATAATAGTACTAAGTACGTGTTCTTACTAAATGCAGTAATGAAAAAACAAAAGAAATAAAAATCAATGTGCAAAAGTTAAAGCTAGGACACGTGGATGCTTGGAGATAAGTTTGAAAATTTTGAAAACTTTTGACTCATTTAATGACTTCAGTATTCACGTGGAAGTGGGACTTTAGTGTACAAAACAAGATATAGCAAATAGAAATAGGCATTCAAAACTAGAAATTCCAAAGAACAAAGAAGCGGAAAAGTCAAAGAAAAACAGAGAACGGAGAAGAAAAGGCGAGGAAGAAGAAGCTGAAGTAGGTGGAGAGACTGCGATTGACAAATGGAAGTGGCCGGAGACATGGACGTGACTAGTGATACGGTGGTGAGTGGCTGTGACGACAAAAACGAATGATTTTTGGCCTTTTTTTTTCTTTTCAGATTCTCTGTTACAATTTTTTTTTTTTAGATTTTAGTTCAAAATTTGTTTGGCATAAAAATTTTGAGGGTGTTCCTAATCTTGCTTGAGGGTGTTCATATTTTTTTTAAGGATAAACAAATAAAAAAATTTAAATTATTATATATAATTTTTTTTTTTTTTTTAAGTCAGGTGTTCCTAGGAACTCACTGTTTGCTTGAGGGTGTTCATATTTTTTTTAAGGATAAACAAATAAAAAAATTTAAATTATTATATATAATTTTTTTTTTTTTTTTAAGTCAGGTGTTCCTAGGAACTCACTGGACTCTTAGTGGCGTTGCCACTGATTCTACAGAATCCAAGCAAGTAAATGCCAAGAGGCATTGTCTCTCGGAATCTTTCAACATTGACATCAATAGATGAAAAACAAACATGTACGATCCATTATTAGGAAATTCCATCCAATGTAGTGATTCATAGGAAGTATTTCCCAAATTCAGATCCTACATCATAATCCTTTGGACGGTGCTATGATACTAGTGAAAATCTAAAGTGACTAACAGATTGTGCAACTTTTGTAGGAGCATAGTAGGAGCTTATCATTTAAAAGAACATGACAAGAATGGTAAATTTGGACAACCCACAAGCCATTAGGTTTGATGCAGGAGCTAAGAGGCGCCAACCAATTACATGCTAGCAGAAGGCTGATAGTGTTTATTTCAACGCATTTAGTAGAAACTCTTCTGGAATTCAGTGGTTGACAGAGATGCATATATATGAGTGGGCGCAATAAATGAAAATATGGTGTGTTTAAAATATCAAAATTAAGGGTACCAACAAGTATCAACAGTTAACAGGTAATACAAATCTTAATTGTCAACTTGATTCCAAAACTAGTACTCATCAAGTTATGACCAATTAAATGAGATTATGTTGGCAATACATGTATGTTACATCGTGACATACCATGTTCTAGAATGTGCACAACATTTCTCACACAAATTCAACTTACAAATAGTAGCCATAGTCCCCACTCCCCAAAGGAACCCTATTCTGTTTAATAAGATATACTTTCTACATTCAAAGCATTACTTGCAGGCCTAGAACAAACAGAAAGAAAAGAAAAAACAATATAATGCCAGATCACAAATACATAAATAACAGAAATTTCTTATAGCATAATGAGTTGTCAATATAAATTTCAAAAAGATGACTACCTTGCTAGAATCTCCAACTTGCTAAGTTTGTATTTAAATCCCATCAAGTAAAAGTAAGCTCTCCACCAAAAAATCTGTGTACATACATTTATAACCTGGAATTTCAAGAATTTTCTCGTTTAAACTCTCAGGGTGAAATGAAAGTGTTCGAAAGGGGTTAAACTTTTGAATCAGAAGTTCCCCATTGACAGTGAAGCCTAAAAACCGTACAACTTCTTTCATTGGTACACTTTTCTTAATCCAAGACTCCGCCACACCATACTCCTTCATCATCCATATATGGCATATGTTACTCTTTTCTTCTAAAACAATCAAAGCCAGCAATCCCTTGAACACTGCCAGATGTTGTGAATATGGAGAAAGTCCATCTAAGTAATTTTGAGGCAGCAATATCTCACGGAATCTCTCATCATTAACGTCAAAATACATAATGAATTTGTGGCCCTGAGAACGTGCAATACAGTGTAGGGCTCCATTAAAAAATACAAAGCAAGAGTCCTCCTCACTATCAAAATGAACTGATTCAATGGGTTTAGGCCCACTTGAGGACTCCACAGATATTACAACCTTTCTCCAAGAATCGGTACTCAATGTGTAAATCTCAGCCTCAGCTGGCTTTGGCTTTACGTTTGGTTGACGAAAAATTGGATAAAAAATAATTCTTAGAATCTTGTAGTCATTATTTTGATAATGATATGCAAGTCCATAAAGAACTAAATCATGAAAATTCAAGGGAGTAGCTTGAACCTTCTTAAACTTTCTAATGCTTGGATTCCAAAAATATATTATGTGATTCTCTTCTTCTTCATCAACAAAGTAGAACATGCCTCTACAGTAGCCAACAAAACCGAAATAACAGGGGATTTGAAATCTAGAAATCTCGGTCAATGTGCGGTCGCTATTGTAAACAGCCGTACAAAATTCTTTTCTGCAAAATGAGGGTATATGCAACAGATAACCATTGTTATTGTCGTTGTTGTTGTTGTTGTTATTGCATAATGATTTAGCTCTGTCAAACTGAGCCATAATGAAATTGTGGTTGGTGATTGTGTAGTACCAAGATTTAGAAACACATCTAAATCGGATTAAGGATTTCACTGGTACCAAAGTGAGGATCTCATGTACGAGGTCGTCCGGTAGACGCTGGGACAACAGTAGTTGAGACATCAGTGGTTCGATCGATGAAAGAAGATTACAAAGGTCCGATCTTCAACGTCTGAGGCTGATTTGGATTCCTGAATTTTGATTTACGCTAGGGCAAAGAATGGAAACACAAAACCTAATTGGAATTCAATTACATAACCGAGGGTTTACTTAATTTTTTTGGGCTCTTTAAAAACACAAGGCTTTAAGGTTGGGCAAATTTGTTTATATATCTTTATTTTTTTTGTGTCGGTGTCCTCGTCTACGAAGAAGACTGAGCAATATTGAATGATCAGTACGTTTCTCAAAAAAAAAATTCAAGTGAAATATTAGTAACAATTTTTTTTTTTTTCCTTAGAATAAAACTGCATCTATTAATTGGAAAAAACGCTTACCCCAAAACCATTGAAGTTACGTAGTTAAGGTGCAGAAGAACATTCTACCTCTACACTAATAAACCCTTAACATGTTTATGAGTTACAAAATTACCTTGTCTATAGGTATCAAAGAAATTAACTACACAAGAGGACTCTACAAGGGACTTAGCTTTAGCCCTCAGATGACCAAATGGAGTGAACAACTCATCTTCACTCCTAAGAGCTTTACAAACAATTTTAGAATCAGCCTCAAGTATAAAGGAGAAGCCACACTCACCAGCAAATCTAAGAGCTTGAACAACTGCCAAACATTCTACTGTCATTATCAAAGATAGAAGGACAAAGTTTAGCGACAAAATCGATTGTAACCTTAGGCTACAAACTCACTTAATATCTTTTTATTGGAAGTGAATTTTGACAAATCCACCATTGGATTGAATCTTCTTCTTATATTCTCCATGTTTGTAAAATTTCAAGAAAATTAAAGATCAATAGTTACGTCATCAATAAATTTTTAAATTGCAAGTTTTTGTAATTTAAAATTATGCATAAAATATAAGATTATAGATTATATAGTAAATGATATCCGATTGACACAAAAATTGACATGTGCATTAAGAACTTAAAGAACATGTAATTCAACGGTTAGATGTTCAAAATATGCAGTAATATCTATTTTATTAAGTGAGGCTACAAACAATTTTGTAGCCTAAGGCTACAACCAATTTTGTAGCTAAACTTTGTCCAAGATGGAATGCCTATCTTTTTAGACATGTAAGCTAGCACCTGACCCGAGTGGTTTCAGGTAACCCCAATGCCAGCCTCACTAGTTTCTTGGAAAACAACACCATCTTAACTTAACTAGTATTTATCTTATACAAAATAATAATAATAATAATAAGGGAAAAAAAATTACCCTTAAAAGAGTTGTATTATGTAAGAGTCTTGTTGCTTAACTAGTATTAATTAGTGTTCCTAACATATTTAAATTCCCATAGACAATGTTACTAGTGCTTGGGGCTATGAAAAAATAAATAAATAAATAAAACTGCCAACTCGCCTAACCCAATTTCTGCGGATCCATTAACTGAGGTAGGTTGAGTTGGGCAGGTTAGACAACTAAATTAGTGAGTCAAGTTGGATAGCAGGTTGAGATATTTCTAACCCACCATAACCCTACTCATATATATATACTTTGTCATGTTGCAAACTCTAGCTACCTCAATTACCCACTCACTTTATTTCTCTCATCTTTTTCTCTTCACTATATATATATATATATATATGATATTTGATTTGCTTTTTCTCTTTGTCATCGCAGGGCAGAAGTCTAGTTCGTGACACAAGGGACATAAAACACAACGGACATAACGCTTATACTCCCAATAGAGAAGCCTAAATTCATAGGAAGACAACCTATTCTTAAGAGAGAGCCAATGAAAGACGAAGGTTTTGGAATGGAGTTTGGGAACCAAATCAATTTCCACCGCTGAACATGAGGATGCTCGAGTCTAATTATATCCCAAGCTGAAGAGCTGGGGATTGTCACATGAATAACAATCTAAACATAAAGTAATACTTCAAACGTATAGCAATAGGAAACAAAGGGCACAAGAAAAAATTATTTGCTTCATGTTGAATAAGATGAAAAAAATTCTTCCAATAACTCTCATATGCTACGAAAAATGACTTTTCTTCTCCGAATTCACATAATTTGCATTTGCCCCATGAAGTAAAACTAAACTCTCTATGAAAGTAGTTGTATATAAAATCTATGTTGGCTTATATGATACCCAGATTGCACTCATATAGATACTAAGAGTTTAAAGACACAAGCCTGCCAAATCTGTCAATTGGAATTTCGTCATTGTTAACAAACCCAAAGAACTGAGAAACTTGATGTAGTGGTAGTACAAATTGTTTAGTCCAAGACTCAATGCAACCGTACTCCATGACCCATATGCAACATATCTCACTCCCTACAATTGCTTCACCTTCACCAAAATTAATCAAAGCCAGAAATCCCTTGGATACCATAATACTGTCAAAATTTCTAGGGATTCCACAGAAGTGATTGCCAAGGAACATTGTCTCTCAGAATCTTTCCCCAATCACATCAAAATACAAAGTGAACATGCAGGATCCCCTAGAAGCAAATGCTATCCAATGCATAGTTTCGTTTTAAGTATTTTCCTCAATTTGGATCCTACCTCATAATTATTTGGTTGCCAACCTAAAGAAAATTTCTTGATAATTATTTACACTTGTTGATGGTGCTAGTAATATCTGTGCAATTTTCTTTCTCTGCTAGAATTCTTATACAATGGCTAACTATTTTGGAAGTTTTGTAGGAACATAGCACAACATTAGTATTTGAATAAGAATGGTAGATTCGGACAACCCATAAGCCATTAAAATATAATGTTCAGAACCAAACACCCTATTACATATTTTTTAGTCTTGATTTATGTTAATTGTAGAAGAAATTCTCCCAAAAGATAAACACTTCACCTCTAAAAGATACAAGTTGCCATGCATCCCACTACATATTTCCAAACAGATGATATAGATCAAGGAATGACTATTGACTCTTTGGAAGTCATAGAATACACCATATTAGTTTTTATACAATATACTAGCTTAAGGAAGCTTGGATAATTTGAGTAGAATGAAGCTGAGGGGAAAAAACCCAGATAATATTGACTAGGTTTACATTCATGATTTCACGATGGGGAAGATAATGTACATTTGTAGCCATAAATTTTGGGAATAGAATTTTATTTTTGAAGATAAATAACATTGATAAATCAGGTTGTCAATAAGTAGAAAGTGAAGGCAACACAGAATTAGTTATTTCATCCCGATTGTTAATTTCTTATATTCTACAGTGGCTGCTTTTAATTTGTTAGAAAGCAGTCCTTCCAAAAGCCTCTTTTTGGCTTTGACAGCATCTCATGCATCCAACGCATGCATCAAATGATCTTCTACAAGCATAGTAGTAAGATAACTCATTTCTACGTACCATTTGAAAGAGAAGGCTGCTAGTTGTATACCCGACACAAAGAATCAACAATTTATAGGCAAAACAAATTTTAATTGTCAATCTGACTCCAAAACTAGTACTCATTAAGTTATGACCAATAAAATGAGATTATGTTGGCATGTATGTTTCACAGGGACACACACACAAAACAAAACAAAACAAAAAAAAAAAAAAAAGTATGTTTCAAAGTGTCACGCCATATTAGCGAATGTGCACAACATTTCTCACAAAAATTCAATTTACAAATAAAAGCCATTGTCCCCAAAGAGCTTCATTTCTTTTTAATAAAATTTTTAGATTTCTACATCAAAAGCAACACTTTCATGCCTAGAACAAACCCAGAGATAATACAAGATTGTAACAGATTCATTTTATTCAAAGTACGTAGATAACAAAGCTTTCTAGCAGATGAATACAATACCACAAAACAAATTAGTTATCAATATGAACTTAAAAAAGATGACTACCTTGCTAGAAACTCCAACTTACTAATTTTCTGATTGAGATGAGATGTTTAGCCCATCCAGTAAAACTAGGCTCTCCACAAAATTAGCAGTGTAAATCATACATGCAGGCTCTGGAATTCTAAGAATTTCCTCATTTAAAATGCAAGGCTCTGAGTGTGGCCATACTTCTCAATCAGAAGTTCCCCGTTGATGGTGCAGCAAAAAAAGTGTTCAACGTCTCCCATCGCCATCGGTACACTTCTTTTAGTCCAAGACTCGACCACACCATACTCCTTCATCACCCATATGTGGCATATGTTACTATTCTCAGCTACATCTTGACCGAAAACAATCAAAGCAAGCGATCCCTTGAACACTGCAAGATTTTCAGTATCCACAGAAACTCCAACCAAGTAATTTGGAGGCAGCAATATCTTACGGAATCTCTCGTCATTGACATCAAAGGACAAAATGAATCTATGATCCCGAGAATATGCTATAGAGTGCAAAGCTCCATTAAAGAATATACAGAGTGACGATTCAATAGAATCAACTGATTCATTAGGTCCAGTCCCACAAAATGACTCCACCGATATCACAACCCTTCTCCACGAATCCGTACTCAATGTGTAAATCTCAGCCTCAGCAGGCCGAACTTTTACTCCGCGATGGATCCAAATATACACGGATCTCAATCTCAGAATCTTGTAGTCATTGTTTTGAGAATGATAGCCAAAACCAAAAGCAGAATTATCAAAAGGCTCAATCAAGGGAGTAGCTAGAAGCTTCTTAAACTTTATAATACTTGGATTCCACAAATATAATATGTGACTAGATTTTTTCGCATAATTAGCTAGGCAGATAATGCCATTAGAGGAACCAACCAAGCACTCATCATAAGAAGGAAATTTAAACCTAGAAATCTCCGTCAATGTGCGGTCGGTATTGCAAACAAACGTACACAAATAATCGCAAGATGAATATTGACCATTTCTATATGGATTGCATGACAGACAACCATTGTTGCTATTGGATAATAAGTTTGCTCGGTCTAAGTGTTTGGTAATGAAATCGGAGTCGGTGATTGTGCAGTACCAAGATTTTTGAAACGCACCTGAATCGGATTAAGGATTTCACTGGCAGCCGAGTCAGGATGTCGAATACGACGTCGTCAGGGAGACGGTGGGACAACAGTATAGATCGATACATCGGTGGTTTGATTAAGATCGACTGGTATTCAACCAGATTTGGGTTTCTGAATTCTAATTTATGCAGCGAAAAATAGATCGATAAGGGTTTTTATTTAGATAGTTTTTTTCACTGACCTAGTAAGGCCCCTTTTTTTTTTATTAATTTACCCAAATTAAGATTAAAAAAAAAAAAAAAAAAAAAAAAAAAAAAGGGTCCAGTTACAAATCCGTTTTTGAAAAAAATTTATCAAAAAATAATTTTTTTTTTTAAATTGTATATTATTGTATGCCCTTAAGGCACACATTAATAAAATGGAAAATTCTGGTGACACAACCTTTGTGCACAACTCACCCACGTGACGAGTTGTGATTGGTGGAGGGGGTGACCCACCACCACCCCTCCACCAACCACAACTCGCCACGTGGGCGAATTGTGCACAAAGGTATGGCACCAGAACCACTCTAATAAAATCCTTTAAAAAAAATCAAAACAAAACAAAACCCTATTATGATGCTAGTTTAACTAAAACTTAGAAACTTTTGGGTTCCAGTTAACTTACCTGATAAAGTCTTTCATTGTTGTGTAAGGAATTTAGGATTTAATTCCCGTCTACACTAAAAATTGATTGGTGTTTTGGTTTGATAATAAAGAGATATTATAAGCGGATGTCATAGGTTGAAATTCTCTCAAAAAAAAACTTAAGAACTTTTTTAACAATAATAAATTACTTTTTCAACCTATTTGTGTGCAATAATACTCTTTTTATTTATTTGTTTTTTTTTTTTTTAATGTTATAATATTTAAAACTGATATATAAATAACCATTTGTATTTGTTTTTAAGAAATAAGAAAGGTAACACGGAATAAAGTTTAAAAATGAGATAGAAATAATGTTCTAGGCAGAACAGAGAAGATAAAAGAAAAAGCCTATAATACTAGAAGAGTCTAAAGGAAGATTTACAAGTAAATTATATTATAGTATTAAGTTATACAATTATAAGATTCTTCTGGTTTAATAGTTAATACAATAATCTACCTGTAAATATACCTTTGGACTCTTCTGGTTTTATAGTAGTGGAAGTAATCATGCTGCTGTGGATATAAAATAATAATAATAAAAAATAAATAAAAAAAAACCAATTATAAATACCGTGTACATGGCCTTTGGAACTACTATCCATTTCGTTAATATCAAGTATCAACCAAACCAAAGTAGTTTTTCATGATATTTAGTCAAACCAAAAGAAGTTTAAATAGATAATGGGTCTCAAGATTCAACTTAAAACCAAAAAAAAAAAAATGACTCCACTCTCAAGGAGTAAGTCGTTGACTTATTGTTTTAAGGTCAAGCTATACGGTACATTTGTTTCATCACTTGTGCAATGAGACTGTTTAAAATAGGCCTCCTATCCATACTATACCTACTTTGATCCTAGAAGGGTAGTTGGACTCTTGTTAGAAAGATGATCACACAATCCACATCAATCCCTCCCCCTCTGATGTTTGAAATTTTATGACGAATATTTAGATAAGATAACAAGAGAATGAAAGAAATGTGAAATAAAGAAAAATATGAACCATAGTTTGGAATACACGAAAATGTAATTTCTATACTAGATTTTAAGTTTTAAGTTTTAAATAATCGATTAGCAGAAAGGCCTGCATCTTAAAAGAGTTAAGAAACTCATTTATCCCTTCTTGCCACAAAACCTAATCATTCTAGTCTTCATATTTTTTAAATCTTTTCTTTTATTTTATTGTCTTTTCTGTAATCAGCCCCTCCCCCAACCTTTCGGTTTTCATCCAAGGCAAGTGGGTTTTCTATATTTAAAGGATTGCATGTTTGTTTATTGTAAATTATACAAGAGAAAATGTCATGATTAATCTTGATTTTGTTTTTTAAACAATGATTGACTAATAAATTCTCTTTGCAATTTTGTACTTTCTACATTCTTGTAAGGTTAACCCATGCTTACATTCTTATTAAATCATTTGTTGGCACTTTCATATCAAAGCATATGTATGAAATAATATTAATAGACTTTCCTTGCAATTTTCCTGTATCAAGTTCTTGATAATTGTCTCTAAAAATTAGTGAAAGATTGTTACTTGGAAAGCCACACTCCTTGCTATGCTTAAAATAGTCTATGATACAATAAATATATAAAAAATGTAAAATTAAGCAGAAATGATCGAGAAGTATGACCACTAGTTCTATAATACAATAAAGATATATCCATGTCTTATTCTTTAATGGAGGATTTACATAATCATAAATATATAAGTGAAGGCTAGTGTTTTCAAGGACGTGTAGCCATCCAAAATGTATAAGATAATATTTTTCTTGCAATATTCTTCATAGATCTTGCTAACTGTCTCTACACCTTAGCGATAAATTGCATTTGGAAAGCCATATTCTTCAATGTGTTTTCCTTTGTCAAACCTTTCAGCTTAGAATTACCCAATATTGTAGCCATATTTTCTAACGATTTCAACTCACCATAATGTGGTCCAATGTATGTAATATTGTCTATAAAGCCTTGTAATTCAACTAGAATTCTAAAGTTCCCAAGTTCCCAACAAAGATATCCAAGAGTCCTTATCATAAAAAATAAATAAAATAAAAATAAATAAATAAATAAATAAGAAGAAGAAAGAAAGATATCCAAGGTTCGAGCCCCCTTAGATCCCTTATTTTATCTTTCAAAAATTTGAATTATCAAAAGGAAAGTCTTTCACATTTTTTACTCCCATTCTTTATGTTTTTATTTCGTTACACACAAATTGTAAAAATAATTAAAAATAAATGTGAAGCAGAGCTCGAATATACATAAATATAATTCTAGAGTAGATTTTTGAGTTCTAACAACTCGAATAATGCAAAGGCCTCTGTGTTAAAAAAGCTGAGCACCTGATTAAGCCCTTTTTACCACCAAATTATGCAATTCAAGTCTTTGTTTTTATTTTAAAAATATTTTATTGTTGTGTCCTTTCTCCCGCCATCCCCTCCAACAACCATTATGCTATAGAAGAGGCAATCTGTTTTTTTTTTAGATTGAAGTGACCGCAATGTTTTAGTTTATTGTACCGTACACAAGAGAATGTTTTACTTTTGGATATACACCACTGTTAATTTCTTTAAAACATTCTCCTCTCCTCTTGTGTATATGTTAAAATACTTAGTATTCTAAAAAAAAAAAAAAAACCCTTACACTCCTATATAAGTGTGCATTTGTTTCAGCTTGGCTTTTTGAAACCAAAAAAAATAAAAAGTGTGTTTGATAAGGTTTAAAAGTTATTTTTCTAAAAAATTGGGGTATTTGTGAAGGAAGAGCACTTTCACAGTAAGGTAGCTCTCAGTTGCTTTTGCAAAAGCCAAAGGGCTTTTAAACATTACTATTGGAAAGCCACCGGCTATTTCCCAAATTGCCCACTGCGTTTTCTTAAAAACACAGACCACAACAAAATAGCGTCTAGCCCAAGTTTAATTCAATAACAAATTTCCAAATCCAAACACAAAAAAATCTATAACAAATTCCCAAATCAGCTAAGGAAAAAAAAAAATCAATCCCTTGCAAATTAGGCTTCCTCAAAATGCAAAACAAAAAAACATCATAACATAGCAAAATCTTCCCTTATGCAATATCTCCCTTTCATTTGCTCTGCTCTGATCCAATCTTCAATCAATGACCGATGACCACCTCTCTATCTTTGTTGTTCTTCATTTTCTTTAGGTTTGTTGAGATCTCTCTATCTTTCATTATGATCTTTCTCAATTCTCACTCTCTCCCCTTTGATGAAGTAATAGTTTAAAGGATGTGAAATAGAGTTAGAGGGAGATAGGTTTTGAAACTTGAAAGAAGAAAAAATGTGAAGAAGTGTGTGCTGTGTGGAGGAAAATAAAAATAAGGGAGAAATAAAGAAGACAAAAGGTGAAAAAGATGTGGCTGAGAAAAAAATGAAAAAAAAAAATTTTAAGTAAGCTTTTGAAAAAAAAAAATTATATTAGAGAAATGCTATCTTTAAAATATTTGTATAACAAATTTTAGTTAACAATATTTTTACAACAAATTTTAGTTAACAATAAATTATTATTATTATTATTATTATTATTATTAAGTAGTTGGCTTAAGTATGAAATAAACTCCCTTATATATACATTGTTCTTTTTGGTAATTTACAACTCAAACCGCCACTTTTATAAGTACTAGTCAAACACTCAGCTTTTTCAAAAAACACTTTTTAACAGTTTTTACCAAACCCTCAGTTTTTTAAAAAAGTCCAGTTTCATATTGCACTTTTTAAAACTGCCACTATTGCAAAAAGCCTAGTTTCAAAAAGCTAAACCAAACTCTCCCTCTAATTCCCACTTTCATCATAACACAAATATGTTTAGAGAAAAAGCTATGAGAAACATCCCTCTAATTCCATCATTTTTCTTTCTTATATGTATTTCAATGGCTTTTGGTGCTAAATCAATATCGATGCCAAAGAGGTCCACATATATTGTTTACATGGATAAGTCTCTTATACCTAAGGCATTTTCTAGCCATCACTATTTGTATTCATCCATTATTGATTCCTTCAAGTTCACAAACCTTGACTCACCAATCACCATATAGCAATGTCTCCTCACCATCACTTTTATACACTTATGACAATGCTCTTCATGGCTTTAACGCTGCATTATCTTCAAAAGAACTAGATACCCTGAATAAGATCCCAAGCTTCATCTCAGCTTCTGTTGATATACATTTCAAGCTTGCTACCCCTATAGCCCAAAATTCCTCTCCCTTAACGCCTCCACAGGTTTATAGTCTTCCTCAAATTTCAAAAAAGACACTATTATTGGGGTTATAGATTCTGGTAATTGGCCTGAACATCGAAGTTTCGAAGACCATGGAATGCCTATTGGTAATGTTTTCTTATGATTCAAACAGAGGGAGGAGATAAGCAAGCATCAAATAAGGAGTGAGCTGATAGGGAGTTGATGGCTATCTGATTGTTATTTCAAATGTTATTTCAAGTTGTTGATTAGGATGAGTTGTTGATTAGGATAAATTGTTGGTTAGGATTGTTATTTGTTTATTAGGATGAGTTGTTAGTTAGGATTAGTTGTGATATGAATTTACTGCAAAAAAAGACAGCAAAAGTTTAATCCAAAATTCTCTTCTCTCACCCCCATTCAGGAGATTGGTCATCTCGAACACGACTAACTTATCATTTTAATTTTGTAGTTCATAACATTTGGTATCAGAGTCAGATGATGAACAACCCACCACCCACACGTTCAACATCTAATGACAATCGTTTGTTGGCTTTGGAATTTAGCAACCACTCTTTACGAAGGCAATTCGACACCCATAGAGGCAAAATTCCTAAGGAGTTTACTAACATAAAGGAGAGCATCAAGGCCCTTTCCAATGCTATAGCTCAGATGGGACGTAGACTTGATAGCCAAGATAGCGACAACCAAAACGATGGCTCCGCTAGCAGAAATCATGAACTAGAAACAAGTTTAGCCTATCGTAATAATAAAACAGAGGTATCTAACGGAGGAACTACAGGAGGAATACAAACTCGATCTTCTCGGGTAGACTTTCCTCAATTCAATGGGGAGGATCCAATAAGTTGGATTTATAAGGCGGAGAAATTTTTTCGGTATTAGAGTACCACGGATAATGAAAAGGTGTTGCTTGCTTCTTTCAATTTACAAGATGATACTCTTCAATGGTACTAGTGGTTTGAGAAAAAACAAACTGATGTTTCATGGGAAGATTTTACGCAGGCCCTGTGTGTTCGATTTAGACCCTCTGATTATGAGAATTTTGATGAGGCCTTAGCAAAACCACGTTAGACAGGATCGATTAGAGAATATCAAACCCAATTTGAGTGGCTGGCATCAAGGGTGCAAAAATGGCCAGAGCGTGCCTTAGCAGAAAGCTATATAGGAGGATTAAAGGATGAGATTTGATTTGAGGAGAAACTTTTTCATCCCACTATCCTGATACATGCTACCAGCCTTGCCCGTTTACAAGAAGATAACACACAATGACAAAGGCATGGCCTCATACAGCTAGGACTTCTTCCAACACCACCAAATCCCCCCCAACGTTCTAACTACCACTTTGAAATTGCCCCTAGGTACAGGATTCAAAAAATTGTCTTGGACTGAGATGCAAGCACAATGAGACAAAAGTTTGTGCTACAACTGTGATAAGAGATTTGTAACAGGTCATAAGTGCAAGACGCAACAGGTTTTTATTTTGGAAACCAGGATCAAACCAGAGATTGACAAGGACACTACAGAAGCCTTGAAGGAAGCTGAACCACTTCCTATACTAGAGATATCCTTGCACACCCTCTGAGGGGCAACCACCCTTCAGGCAAAGCATGTGAGCGGGGTAATTCGTGGCAAGCTAGTACACATCCTCATCGATAGTGGGAGTACCCACAACTTTATGAACTCCAAATTTGCAAGAAAGCTAAATTGTTGCAAGGCTCCTTCACCAACCTTTTGGGTTATGGTGGCCAACAGTGAATGCTTACAATGCGATGAGATTTACTGAGCTATTCCCATGGAGAAACAAGGATACCATTTTCAAACCAATGTGTATCCCTTGGATTTACAAGGCTCAGACATCATTTTGGGAATGTAATGGTTACAAAGTCTTAGGAAGGTGTCGCACAACTGGGAAAAATTGATAATTAAGTTTCACGTTGGCGAAGAGAAGCACTTCATTCGGCAGTGATACAACTAGAGAAGTAGCTGCAGAATCCCCACAGACAATAAAAAGATTAATGGGCAAAGAGGTTGATGCTTATTTTATGCAAATAGTAACCACGGGAGACTATATTTACTACCCAAGAAACGGCCAGAGACAATTAAGAATTGGCCCAACTCTTGGCTCAATATGAGGCGATTTTTCAAACTCCCATAACTCTGCCACCATCAAGGAAGCACAACAATCACATTAGACTTGGGCCTGGATCCAACCCAGTTAATGTTAGGCCCTATCACTACCCTCACATCCAAAAAAATGAAATTGAGCATGCTATGAAAGAGATGCTCGCAACTGGAATTATCAGGCCGAGTTCAAGCTCTTTCTCATCCCCAATATTGTTAATGAAGAAGAAGGACGGCTCATGGCATTTTTGTGTGGATTATCACGCTTTAAACAAGGCAACAATCAAGGATAGGTACCTGATACCGACAATCGATGAGCTGTTGGACGAGTTACATGGGGCAACCTATTTTACCAAGCTGGATCTCAAATCCGACTATCATCAAATCTGAGTTTAGCCTATAGATGTTCACAAAACAGCCTTTTGTACTCATGATGGACATTATGAATTCTTGGTGATGCCTTTTGGCCTCACTAATGCACCAGTCACATTCTAATCTCTGATGAATGATATTTTTCATATAAGACTGAGGAGGTATGTCCCAGTCTTTTTTGATGACATATTAATATACAGCAAAACATGGGAGGAGCATTTAGTTCATTTGACGATGGTTTTTGACACTCTGTTGCAAAACCAATTATATGTCAATCATTCTAGGTGTTTGTTTGGCCAGCAAAAGGTGAAGTTCCAATGGAGTTTCGGTTGACCCTAAAAAAATTCAAAACATGGAATCTTGGCCTACACCCACCATCATCACTGTCTTGCATGGGTTTCTTGGCTTGACCGGGTATTATCGAAAATTCCTGCAACTCTATGGAGTCATTGCTACCCCACTCACAAGTCTCTTGAAGAATGATGGGTTCAAATGGACTCAAGAACCTATAGAAGCATTTCAGTGACTCAAATAGGCCATGGTGCAAGCACCAGTACTACAAAGAAATTTATTGTTGAAGATGATGCATCAGGTAATGGTCTGGGGGTAGTCCTTATACAAGACAGTTGTCCTATTGCCTTCTACAACAAGGCCCTATCCATCCATGCCTTAGGCCGGTCCACATAGAAGAAGGAGCTAATGGCAATTGTCAAGGCAGTCCATAAATGAAGGAGTTATTTTCTTGGCCGCAAATTCCTGATTCGGATAAACCATCATAACTTGAAGTATCTACTTGAACAGCAGATTACTACTCCGGATCAACAAAAATAGATTGTTAAACTGATGGGCTTTGACTATGAGATTAAGTACAAACAGGGTGTGAAAATATTACCTGGAGATTTACTTGCCGTATCTTGCCCAAAACCTACTTAGGTAGATGTTATTCAGATGAAGCTCATAATCATCCAGAATTGGTGGCAACCAAAGAAGCAGTTGCACATGGTGACCCTTCTGTTGCAAACTTTACAGTAAAAAATGGTCTACTATGGCATAAGGGAAGGCTAGTACTACCATCAACACCCCAACATAAGCAGTAAATTATTCATGAATTTCATAATACTCTAACGGGTGGACATTCTGGGAATTTACAAACGTATAAGAGGTTATTAACGAATTTCTTTTGGGTTCGAATGAAGTCAAACATTAAGGCATTTATTCAACAATGCGATACTTGTCAGAGCAATAAGTATGACACACAAACTTCAACAGGGCTATTGCAACCATTACCAATTCCCAATCAATTCCCAATAGAGTTTGGGAAGACATTTCAATGGACTTCATCGATGGTCTCCCTCATTCCACAAAATTGTTAGCTATTATGGTTGTGGTTGATTGACTATCTAAGTATAGACATTTTGTTGCACTTAAGCATCCTCACTCAGCGAAGACAGTTGCAAAGGTCTTTGTTAAGGAAATCACACGCCCTCATGGGATGCATAGATCTATAGTGTCCGATAGAGATCCGGTATTCACAAGTCAATTTTGGGAGGAGTATTTCTAACTCCTAACTCCAAGGTTCGGAGTTGAGGATGAGTTCTGCTTATCATCCATAAACTAATGGCCAAACTGAAGTCCTTAATTGATGTTTGGAAACTTACCTCGGTTGCTTTGCAAGCTCAAGGCAAAAATAGTGGGGTCATTGGTTGCCGTGGGCTAAATATTGGTACAACACTTAGTACCAAATAGCCATGCGTATGATGCCCTTCGAAATTGTCTACAACCTTCCCCACCCACTGTACATTGCTATGAATGCGGGTCTACTCCGATGGCACAGGTTGAAGATAATTTACGTGAGCAAGATGCTTTACTAAAATTATTAAGGGAGAACCTTACAACAGCCCAAGCTTGAATGGAGTTAAATGCTGATCACCATCGTCAAGAACAAGAATTTGCACCAGGAGACTTTGTGCACCTCAAGCTCCAGCCATTCCAACAATTATCAATTTGAGTTCGAGGAAATATGAAGTTATCACCAAGTTTCTATGGCCCTTTTCAAGTCCTTGAACAAATTGGAATAGTGGCCAATCATTTGGAGTTACCACCCCATTCTCGGTTGCATTCTATTTTCCATGTTTCATAACTCAAGAAATAGCTTAGGCGATCAAACCGAACTATTACTAAATTACCAGAGGTCACAGATGAAGGCGTTGTCATTTTACAACCCAAATAGTTATTAGATTTTCGTTGGGTGAAGCATGGGCGCAAGGTTGTTCAGGAGGCTTTAGTTCATTGGACAGGAACAGATGCAGATAATGCTACATAGGAGGCATATGATGAGTTATAGCGTTGCTTTCCTCAAATGAATCTTGAGGACAAGATTCGTCTTCAAGGGGACAAGAATGTTATGATTCAGACAGAGGGAGGAGATAAGCATGCATCAGATAAAGAATGCGCTGACAAGGAGTTGATGGCTATCTGATTGTTATTTCAAATGTTATTTCAAGTTGTTGATTAGGATGAGTTGTTGATTAGGATAAGTTTTGGTTAGGATTGTTATTTGTTGATTAGGATGAGCTGTTGGTTAGGATTAGTCGTGATTTGAATTTATTGCAGAACTATCAAGTTGTAATTTGAATTTCCTAGTTGAGCACTTTGCTTGAGACTATTTAAGAGCACAAACAATTAATAAGAAGGCATCAAAAGTTTAATCCAAAATTCTCTTCTCTCACCCTCATGCAGGAGATTGATCATCTCGAACACAACTAAGTTATCATTTTAATTTTCCAGTTCATAATAAGTTTCATCTAAGTGGAAGGAAAGTGTGAAGGTGGAAACCGATTTGATTCCTCACTGTACAATTCCAAACTCATTGGAGTTCAGCACTTTGATGCAACATTAAAAAAAACTAAGGGCATTTCAAGAGTTGTTGTAGACTCTACTAGGGACACCATTGTCCACGGGACCTTTATGTCTTCAGTAGCTGCTGGGAATTTAGTAAAAGGGGTATCTTTTTTTTTGGCTATACTGAGGGAACAGCGAAAGGTGTAGCACCACATGCTAGGATCTCTATGTATAAAGTTTTTGGGAGTGCAATTGCTGAATCATCTGATATTATTGCTGGTATAGATCAAGCAATTGCTAATGGTGTTGATGTGATTTTCATTTCTTCATATCCTACAAATTTTATACCTATATGGCATCACCCAATTGCAATTGCTTCATTTTCTGCCATGAAGAAGAGCATAATTGTCACGACCACTGCAGGAAATGGGGGACCATATCTTAGAAGTCTAGAAAATGGGATACCATGGGTCTTAACAGTTACATCTAGTGCCATGGATAGATTTCTTGGTGCAACTTTAATCACGAAAAATAGGCTAAAAATTACTAGATGGTCAACGTTCATTGGTGAATCTATGCTAGAAAAATTACCACTATTCTACAGTGAACACTTATCAGCGTGCAATTCTCATCAATCGCTAGCTAAAGTGCCTAAAGGAACCATCCTATTATGTGACATTGGGTTCTTAGAATTGCAAGCCAAAGCTATTCTCAAATCACATATAAAGGGTGCAATACTCATCAACAATCCTTCTTATCTTTTATCCTGTAAAGATCTTAATTTTCCATATGTTATGGTGTGGGAAAATATAGAGATAAAAAACAAGTTTTGATTCAACAATATAAATCCTAAAAATTAGCAATGACAAAAACTAAATAGATAGAGTTAGAAAGATCTCACAAACTATAGAGTTACGCAAAATGCGTTGTCCTTAAAGGTTGATTCATGCCACTCGGAGTAGAACTCAGTGCAAATGGATCTCTTTGCCAAACAACCTCCCAGGATTAGACTATAGTGATTTCTTCAAGTTGAACGCCCACTCAAGCAAGAAGAACTAAAAACAACCTTATTTGCCTTTCCTAAAAACCAAAAATTGATGTTGAAATTTTCAGTGGAGATGAGCAGAAAATAGAGCAAAATAGAGGGAGAAAGGCAACTGCGTGTAGTTGAAAAAAATTGAAGAGGACTTATGGGCTGCAACGGTCACTGTGCATGCCCAATGGGCAACACATTAAATGCCCTCAATGGGCTACTTGGGTAATGGCCAACAGACTAATTTAAATTGGGCTAAAAGGAAAAGAAAGGAAAAATGGTATAACCCAAGAACACACTCAAGCAAGAAGAACTAAGAACAACTTTATTTGCCTTTCCTAAAAACCAAAAATTGATGCTGAAATTTTCAGTGGGGATGAGCAAAAAATAGAGCAAAGCAGAGGGAGAGAGGCAGCTATGTAGCTAAAAAAAATTGAAGAGGACTTATGAGCTGCAATGGTCATTATGCATGCCAAACTAGCAGCACATTAAATGCCCTCAACTGGCTGCTTGGTTAATGCCCAACGGGCTTAACTGAATTAGGCTAAAAGGAAAAGAAAGGAAAAAGGGTTAGCCCAAGAGAGATAGAGACAAGCCTAAATCCAACCCAAGCCCAACTCTAACCCCTAGTCCATTATCTTTTAAATTATCACTTAAGTTGTTCTATGGTTTATAAACATACATGAAGACTCATCTCTAAGCAATGTGGGAGACAAGGAAAGTTTTAGAAGGTGTTTGGTACATGCACTTAAAAACTAAAAATTGTTGTTGGAAAATATGTGTAAAAATACATGTAATTGAAAATGTATGTGGAAATATGTGTAATATTGTTTAAAAACTGAAAATTGTTATTTGAAAACATGTACTAAACACCCCCAACGCGTGGTTTGCCCAGAGGATGCAAGGGGTGTTGAATTCACTTTTGGAAATTAACTTACTTCCTAAAAAAAAAACTTACAAAAAAGTGGCATGATTCTATGATATTCAAATATATTAATGCACAACATTGTTCGATAGATTAACCATTCAAATTTAAAAATAAAAAAATATATTGTGTCTCACTAAAAAATCCAGAAATTTGTCAAAGTACAACAACAAACACATCCGATTTCACAACATGCTTGAAAGGTCAGACTTAGGGCATGTTTGGTAAACTGTAATAAATACTGTAATGTAATAAATATTCCTATGGCATAACTATTCGGTTGTTTGGTTATGTTTTTATTACAATGAATAGTTATTCCTTATGAATAGCTATTCTTCAAAATGAAGAATAATTATTCCTTATCAAAAGTACTGAATATCTATTCCTTCACCTTATGTAATACCTTTTTTTAAAAATTTCTTAAAAAGCCATTAGTTGCCACATCTTCAAAAGGAAAGAAAATAAATTTTCCTTCTTATTAATTATTAGCTCTATTTTGAACACCCTAAAATAAGTGTATTTTAGAAAATTTGATTTAAAAATGATTTAATTACACCTTCTTTTTATACTTTATTAAATTGTGAATGCATATTCAGAATTCTATTCCTAAATAGTCACCAAACTAATGAATAGTAATACTTATTACATTCTAACTTAATGTATTCATTGTAATACTTATTCATATTCCAATATAATAATTATTATAGTGTACCAAACGTGCCCTTAATATGTGATGTGATTAGATTACAACACTTACCTAGAGGACCACCACAAGTACTTGTTGAGAAAGTCGATTTGATGCAGCAATCACAAGTCGCCACATAAACTTGTTGTAGATTAGGGTGTGTCACGATAGTTATTTGGTTAGAAATTGTAAACCCCCCCCCCCCCATCCCCCCCCCCCCCAAACACAAACAGATTAACCTAGTTATTTAGCCAAGTGATTAACTTGAGTAAATTATTCAAATCTAGGTTAACACAAATAGATCATGTCATTGAACAGTGCGAAATATAAATAACATAACGATATGATAACTCAGGAAACCAACCCGATAAAAAACCTGGGGAGGATTTAACCTAGCTATCCTTAAGGTAAAACAAATCCATTATGAAAGAATTAAAGTTTTACAATAGCGACTTAGACCACTAACATCCTATTGCTACCTTGAGTAGAAAACTTACTACCACGACCACATGACAACTTCGAGTCCATGAACTACTTCTTTCTTGGATTCACAACAATCACAAGTACTCCCACTTGTGTTTTTCTTTAAACTCTTTATGCAGCAATTGAAACGATTGTCAAGTTCTCGACATCAATCTTGATCTTGATAACCCTAAGTATGTATAAAGGTAAACACATCTAGATCTCAAAAGAGATTCACGCACACAACATAAACAACAACCTTAGAAAGTTTTTGGATACAAAACCCTAGATCTATAAAAGAGGCACAAAATGCACTCTAATCTCTCTATAAAACTTATAAAAACATCTTTAGGGTTTCCTTTATATACCAGGAGTGTTTTACTTGAAACCCAATATATTTAAGTAGAGTTTGGGCTAAATTAGAATTTTGCAGAAAAATAAATTTGCACATGGTTCGATAGATTGAGTCTAATTTTCGATCGGTTAAGTCTTGCAAATTTAGCTCAATAAATTCTGCAATCACTCGATTCCAGTTTTACAAATAAACATACTTTGAGCAAGCCTAAATCTAGACTCTATGTTTTGATCATGGTTTGCCAACATAATACAAATTGAAATTCTAATACATTAGTTTATGAAGTCTTAGAACCTAACAATTACAATAAATTATTGAGCAAATCTCCTCACTTTCTTGTCTCACCCTCTCCATCTATTTCTCTCTCACCAATGCCTCCTTGCCCAACTCTCTTGTAACTTTCCCACCGCTCACCGTCATCATCATTAGACAATAGCTGTGGCTCCAAATTTTCACACTTCATTTTCTCATTATAAGTGCAATCCAACAACCCAAATCCAAGGATTTTTACTTGAACTTTCGAAACCAACTTTATTTCTAAAATATTTATAAATCATTCATAATCCACCCAGAATCTCTCTTTATTTCTAAAATACTTATAAATCATATATAACCAGCTCATTTTTCTAGGAAATAAAGTGGCAATAAATTTAATCCCAAAAAAATAAGAACATAGTGGACAAAAGATTGTATATGCTACACATTTTCATTTTCTATCAACTTAATAGAATAAAATTTGAGTTAAAAAACAAAATAACTTCAATAGGTTCTAATCCTCAAATAAACGCCAAACAAGAAAGACAAAACAAGACAAATCAAAACAACACATCACTATTGATCTTATTTTAAATAAGGGTTCTTTGGTCTCCTCCAAAATCAAAATCTCACGATAGGCTTTTTCATTAGCTGCAAGTTTGATAAATAATAAATAAACAAATCAAAAGATATGTAAAATATATTATCAACAACTTCATGGTCTAAAGGAATAGAGATTTAAGAATTATCCTAAACTCATGTTTTTATAGTATGTAAAAATACAAACATGATGCTATGGGTTGTGCTCCTCATGATCATTGTACGTTCCTTAAGAACCCATGTTAATTAAGCATAGGAAAATTCACAATGGTAATTGCCACAAGAAAACCCTTATTTGCATGTTTTGTTCTATTTGATTATTATGGACTTGCCATCTTGACCTTGGAATTAGACAACATCGAGGACCAATTTTTTGCAACGGCCCATTCTGAAGCCTAATCAACAAAACGAGTAAGTATACCATTTTTTGGTAATATTAACTCAGCATCTATTTTGGTATTTTTTTTTTCCCAATAAACGAGTGACACTTGTTTCAAAAAATCACATTAGACTATTCTAATAAATGATTAATTTATCTTCCCGATAGTATAGAAGATTGATGAGCCCATAAGTGTCTCAAGAAATAGTAAAGTTGCTTTAAATGTTTTGTTGATATAAGAGCATCCACATCCGGATGCTAAATCTCATCTTATTTTACAATCTCAAAAAGCTATTTTATCTATTATATCATCCTATTTTACAATACACCCAACATCCCAAAATTCTATATCTCATCCTTTTATTAAAATATTATTTTTTTAATCTTTCTTTATTATTACTTTTCCAACTACCATTTTTTTGTTGTTTCAAATTCAATTGCTTTTTCAAACGGTTGGAATGTCCCTGCCAAATTTTTTTTCTACACACACACACACACACACACGTTGGAATGTCCCTGCCAAATTTTTTTTCTAACACACACACACACACACACATAGAACCTGCCTGCCACAATGTCCCTGCCAAATTTTTTTTCTAACACACACACACACACACACCCTATAACATTAACACCATGGAAGCGCACAAAGTAAATAAGCCACCCTGCTACAAGCAACTAAGATGCTAATGCTCAATTTGGTGTGGTTCATCAACACCATGGATTGGAAGTTCTAGGTGGAGAAAGTATCCCTAAAATATTGTAGCAGGGCCTATACCAAATTTGGCCTGAGTTTTTCAATAACCAGGATATAGCCACAAGAAATCAGGTCAAATAAGATACAGCCTAAANAATTTCTTTCCAACTATTTCAACAACCACACACAGAGAACCTACCAATTTTTCATTTTTTTTGAGAAAGAACTTGCCAAATATCAATTTACTCAAACTTGCTAACTTTAAAAATCCACATACATACATAAAAATGCAACCTGCCAAATATCAATGTACTCAACCTGCCAACTCAAAAAATCTACATACATATATATACATACAACCTGCCAATTTTTAAAATCCACATACATATATATATATATACATATATATATATACATACAACCTATCAAATATCAATGTACTCAACCTATCAACTTTTATAATCCACATACATATATATAGATACAATCCACATACATAACTATCAATATTGTCTTTAGAAGACTCATACATATATCAAATTACAATAAAACTCCACATACATAAGTGACACACTTAAGTTCCTACAACTCCCCTTGTAATTGCCATAAATGTTCAATGAGGTCTAATTGGAGTTGAGAATGAATTTTATGGTCTTGAATACATCGATGGGTTTCAATGAACTCCGTAAATTCATTTGTGTTCTCCCGTGATGGTTGTATAGTAGGATTGTCATCAATTTGCTCATAATCTACTTCCACCGCTTCATTTACATCTCGCTCATCTTCAATGATCATGTTATGAAGAATTACGCATGCTTTCATGATGTCTTGGGCTTAATTACATCTCTAACTTGTGTCTCTATACATTGCTTTAATAAGTACAAGGAACATTGCATAGTGGGCTTAATTACACAGTAACACAGAATAGTTGCATGTAACATTGTGGGCTTAATTACACAGTGGGCTTAATTACACAGTAACATTGCATAGTGGGCTTAATAAGTACAAGGAACATTGCATGTAAATAAGTAATTAGAGAAATATCGGTTTAGAAGTCTCTACAAAGAAGAGTTCAAAACAGGACATTTAATAATAAAATGAGATTTACATAAGTGGAAATGTAGATGCTTGAGATGCTCTAGTATTTTTAAATTGCTCTAGAAAGATCAAAAGAGAATCTTCATTTCCTTTCACACACCAATACAGTGACATTAGTAACAAAATCGATTTCTTTCCATGGATGCTTAATTATAATTGTTTTCCAAGTGTCAAATCAAATATGTACGGTGAAAATTCTGTGCTATTGACTACACCCCAATAATTTTCACACTCATTGAACTGAATTCCACAGCTCCTTTTGAGAACCATTCCTAAATTTACACTAAACATACCGAAATTGCAGCTTCAACATATAAAACGTGCCATTGTCATAGAATCGAAACTGGGTACACTAAATGTTTCCAAGTCAATCCACAAGGAAACACACAACATGCAACTATTGAACTATTGTATTGGGTTTTTTTTTTTTTTGGCATTAATTCTAAATGTTTATCTTAACAACTAAAAGAAATTCACAAATGCATTTTTATATATGACTCTTAAAAGAACAGAACCCAAAACAAAATAAAGGATGCAAAGCAATTGAACAAAAGTAGGAAACATACTGGAGCGGAGTTCAGAGTCACCGAAAGAATCCAAAGAAATAAGAGCGAAAATTATTGGACGCCCAATAAGAGCAAGAATGTTGGCCTCCAATCTCAGACAGCAGAATCTGATTAAAACAAAAAAGAAAAAGAAAAGTGTTAGATCCACGTATAGAAATATAATACTATATATAATATACAAAGAAAGAGTGAGAGCTATATATACATACCCATGAAATGAAATGAATGAATTGGGTCCACAAAAGAAGGCTTCGGATGGAACTCTGAAATGGGTCCCCACCTCTGCAAACATCAACAGCCATTCTTAGATCAAAACCCAAACACAAACACAAGCTGAATCCCCATTTTTTATTGCAGAAACACAAACACAAAACCCACCTAGTAAATTGCTTTGATTTTGATTCTGATTTGATTTGAGAGACCGATGGAGCTTCGTGAAGAGATTTTGCAAACAAATCGGTGAATCCAAACCGATTTGATTTGAGAGACCGATGGGACGAGTGAATCGGTGATTTTGATGAGTGAATCGGTGAATCCAAACCGATTTATGAGAGGACTGAATCGGTAAAGGGGATCGGATCACGGAGACAGAGAGAACGGAGAAAGAGAAGCACCCATAACTGATCGGAGAGAGAGGGGCAGAGTAATGGGTCTGAAGATATCACACAGCAGAGGAGACAGAGAGAACAGAGAAAGAGAGACCGAAGAAAGAGAAAATAATGAGAAATAATAAAGAGCGTGAGAGATATTTCCGGGAAAAAACATTAAAATATTATTTTTTTTATAAGATTCAGCTACAGTACCATCTTACATTTGAGATGGTACTGTAACTAAATCTCTTTTTTTTTTTTTGCATATGGGATTTACCTTCCCGGTTGCTAGTGGATTTTGGGGTTTAAATACCAAATGCTCCTAGCATTTGGCATATACAACCCCCATTGTGGATGCTCTTAATGTTTCTGGTCTTAAAACCAGTGTTTGCCAAGTTAATGGACCTTATAGAGTTTCTCAGTAATCGAAGCCCAAAGTATAGCCCAATTAAAATATGGGACAACGTTGGGATGGCCCATTGACAATTACATAGGCTTTTCCCACGCCAGGATATAATGTTTTCCGATCTTTTTAAAGATTACACAAAAACGGGTCTGAGTGTGAATTTTTTTTTTTTTTGATAACCGGTCAGATACTGAATGTGAATTGAAAAACACTGATTTAGTTCAACTCTCTGACTCTCAACCAATTTCTGATTTATAGAAGGCGAAGCTTCATATACAGGACCAATAAGCCTGTTTGATATCTAAACCAATTGGGCTTATATGGGCTCTTTATTAATTAAAAAAAAAAAACCATTATTTGCTATATTAATGGGCCTAAATTATTTTGTCAACAATTTAGGCTTAAGATTTAAGTTCCCACCATTTCATTGAAGCACAAGTTCAGTCGTCAAAGAGAGCTTTATAATTAGCTAAGTTTATACAAAGATAAGCTTGCCTAGAGTTTTTTGTTTCTCCCATCCCAAAACAATCGATTTATCAAAAATAAAAAGCTCACTCAGTACTTTTGTAAACATTAAAGATTATGCTTTATATAATTAAAAGGGAAAACTACACTTTTTCTACTTGTAATTTGCTCGAAAAACATTTTATCTACCTTTGGTTTGAAAATTGGCACTTTACCCGCTTGAAGTTAGCTCCGTTTATCTCTCATTACTCACCTCTATTAAAAACATAGGTAAAATTGGCACTCATCCAAAAAGTCTTACTTTCTCTTCTTATTGCAAACCACAAAAATTGAGGATGGCAATATGGTCATTCACTCATTTGAGCCAATTCTCTTCTAGTCATGGGAAAGCAGATTTTTTTAGAGCCATTTCATTTTTTTTTTTTTCTTTTTTGAGAAGAAAGTGAACTATTTCTTTATGGTTAAGATCCAAAAGAATAATAATTGAAACATTAATTATATACTCTGGGTGACATGACCCTTGTAACCAAGGCAATAGGCATGTCAAAGGAGATATTTTTTAACAATTTGACCATGTACCATAGATTATGGGGTTTTTTTTTTTCAATTTATTTGAATTTATAACAGCCTCTCCTTGTTACATATAGCCAGTATAAAAATATGCATATGGGTATAGCCGAGTAATAATAATGGTTGGTCTATAAATTTCTTGACCTAAAGAGAATTCTACTCACATGCAAAAGGCGTAAGTTTCATAGCATTATTATATATTTATTTATGATTTGGTTAACCATTAACGGGTAGTCTATAGATATTTGTCAACCAGTTATTTTTAAAAAGTTTTAACATTATTTTTATGAAAAATATAAAAAACTGTTTAAAAAGTTAGTTTTTTTTTTTCTCATAAATTTTTTTAAAAAGATAATTTATAAATCAATCTCTTTAAAGTATTCGTTAATTTTTAGCTTTATTTATTATAAAAATAATTAGTTACCAATTGATTCGAAGAATTAAATGGATTGGTTGGTTATAGGTCCATTTCTATACCAGAATTTCTTTGGGCTTAAGAATTTTCTTATTCAAACTAAGACATGAAATGGTGAACCCCACAAAACATTTTTCTTAATTGTTGTTTTATGTAAAAGCAGCCCTGACCCACAATACCCGGCAAGAATCATGATTTTTGAAAAAATCCAAACGTGTGAAGGATCCTTCGTTTTGAATACCAAAATCTTTCGTTGGAGTAAGAGACTGGGTCTAGGACCATTTGTCCCATTAAATCAGCCATAACTACTGCAATTTGCTAGGGTGCAATGATAACTGGTAACTTGACTTTTGAATTTCTGTACAATCTAAATATTTAAAACATAACTAAAAATAAATAAATAAATAAAATTTATAAACTTCCTGTATTAGTGAGTGTCAACAATGGCTTTTGGTACGTCAATGGGGCTGGAACACAAGTTCACCTTTTAAATAAAAATTAATATGACCCCCTAAAGAAAAGTTTCTTAAGTCAAAACATAATTGTGAATTCAACATCTTTCAAAAAAAAAAAAAAATTGTGAATTCAACAAGATTCTTTTTTTTTCAACTGGGTCTGGGACCATTTGTCCCATTAAATCAGCCATAACTACTGCAATTTGCTAGGGTGCAATGATAACTGGTAACTTGACTTTTGAATTTCTGTACAATCTAAATATTTAAAACATAACTAAAAATAAATAAATAAATAAAATTTATAAACTTCCTGTATTAGTGAGTGTCAACAATGGCTTTTGGTACTCTTGACTTTTGAATTTCTGTACAATCTAAATATTTAAAACATAACTAAAAATAAATAAATAAATAAAATTTATAAACTTCCTGTATTAGTGAGTGTCAACAATGGCTTTTGGTACGTCAATGGGGCTGGAACACAAGTTCACCTTTTAAATAAAAATTAATATGACCCCCTAAAGAAAAGTTTCTTAAGTCAAAACATAATTGTGAATTCAACATCTTTCAAAAAAAAAAAAAAATTGTGAATTCAACAAGATTCTTTTTTTTTCAACTGGGTCTGGGACCATTTGTCCCATTAAATCAGCCATAACTACTGCAATTTGCTAGGGTGCAATGATAACTGGTAACTTGACTTTTGAATTTCTGTACAATCTAAATATTTAAAACATAACTAAAAATAAATAAATAAATAAAATTTATAAACTTCCTGTATTAGTGAGTGTCAACAATGGCTTTTGGTACGTCAATGGGGCTGGAACACAAGTTCACCTTTTAAATAAAAATTAATATGACCCCCTAAAGAAAAGTTTCTTAAGTCAAAGCATAATTGTGAATTCAACATCTTTCGAAAAAAAAAAAAATTTGTGAATTCAATAAGATTTTTTTTTTTTTTTAAGAGTTTCAACATATGACGTCCGCTCCTGATGATAACTCTTTATCATCAGATCAAAACACCAATCAATTTTTAATGTAGGCTAGGATTGAATCTCAGATATCTTATTAAATCATCAGAGACTTTACCAGTTCAGTTAACTAGAACCCACAAATAACAAATAAGTCACACATCTAAACCCAGCATAAGGACTCTTTGGAATAACAAATAATGTATCTTAAAATCTTGTGGCTTCACAGTATATATATATATATATATATATATATAAAAAGAAATGTAGGAATACATTCTATTTTTTAACGATATTTTTACTTGGTTTGAAATAAGGGCTTCATTCTAAAAAAGAGAGCATACAACTCCAGGGCCATTAAACACAACCCCAATAGTAGATCTTATTATATATGAAATTTAGTGTCATTTTTTTATGACCAAATCTAATCCCCATATGGTTACTTTTTAACCTTTTTGACTTAAAAAAAGTATGAATTGCTTTGTAAAGTTTCCAACATTGGCAAAAGGGATTAGGGATTTATGCAATTATTCTATTTCGCTTTCTTTTGGGTATTGTATAAATTATTAATTTGGTCCAGTACATATATAATATAGCTTAAGAAGACGGTAAAATCAAATGTAGCCTTTTTCCTCGAAATAGTATATTCTCGAAATCGATCTCCATGAGCATCTCTCAAAATTGACGTTCGAGGTTATGTCTAAATACTATTAAGAACTGTAAACCAAATAAATTACTTAATTAATAAAGCAGTCTTCACCGCACTTCCCACAGAGCTCTAAACCTTTTTTTTATTATTATTAACTAAATTGAACCAACTGGTAATTAATATTAATGCATGTTAATCTTGCCTTGACCCCTAGTAGCAGAGTAGCAAATCGAGTAGGGTTTAATTCACTCGTTTACATTTATCAAAAACCCTGAGCTATTATTATAGTTTCATAGCATGCACTGTTGTGGTCACTAGTGTTAGAATTATAGTTAAATAATTAAATGCATCATTTTTTAACTGTTCAAATTTATGAAACAATAAATAATTTATCTTAGTATTAAAGCCAAACATCTTGAGTTCGATCCATGTTTCCACTCTTCCTTCCGTTAAAATGTTAAAATTAAAAATCTTATGTGTTTGGGCTTTTGAGAGAACTAATAATTTATCAACTAAAACACTTAATACTCTCTCCTGACTTGGTAACTTACGATTTTTTTTTTTAATTTTTTATTCTGGCATTTGAACAAACTCAATGAAATTTATGAAGCTGTTTACTAAAAACTCTCCCTTTTTAGTAATTGTTATGATGGATAAGAATGTTTACTAATCATTTTCCAAAAAAAAAAAAAGTGATGTTTACTAATCTAGGTTCAAAGCCGTTTATATCAAAGATTCAAAATTCAATTAGACTTTTGACTTGATATTAAAGAATAATAATTATATAACAGATACCCTAATTTCAAATCACATCAATTTAAATAAATATTGACATAACACTCATGAGGTCTCATAAATATAAATAAATAAATAAATAAATAAAAAACAGTCATGAATATTATATTTAAGGATTTGACAAAATTAAAATTGGTCTGAATTGTATTGTTTTGTGGGAAAAAAAAAAAAAATGAAGGACGGCAATAGTTGGCTTTTGAGCTTGTAGTATGCAACAATAGAACAATTACTCCCAAAGAACTACATAATAATAACAATATTAATCAAGTATCGATCAAAAGCCCCACCATATCTACTCATGTGCTAAACAAGATCTCGTTTTATCATTTAGTCGAAGGGTTGACCTAACGATGATTCCTCGTGGGGCAATATATAATTATATATGATTTCCAATTTCTTTTGTTGGTTAGAAATTATGATTTGCTATAAATTGGTTTATCCACTCAAAACAACTTGTGACTGTAACAACTAGGCCTGTTCAAGAATTCACCGGCGCCGACAAAACCGTCCGAAACCGCGCCGATCCGACCGCTGAAAGCTCCACCGAAGGTTCCCGGCGCGATGATCGGTAGGCTTTTTCCGTTACCGAAGTCAGCCGGTGCGGTGGTCGGCAGCAAGATCTGTAAACCGAAGAAAAACCGAACCGAACCGATATATATATATATTTAACTTATACTTCATCAGTTTTAAAATAAAAGAAATAGAGAGGGAGAGGGAGAGATTTCCAGTGGCGTGAAACTGAGAGAACAGAGTAGCAAGGAAGAAGAAGGAAACGAGTCAAACGACGCCGTTTCATTTTTTTTTTTTAATCTGATTCAAAACGACTAGGCCTGTTCAAGAATTCACCGGCGCCGACAAAACCGTCCGAAACCGCGCCGATCCGACCGCTGAAAGCTCCACCGAAGGTTCCCGGCGCGATGATCGGTAGGCTTTTTCCGTTACCGAAGTCAGCCGGTGCGGTGGTCGGCAGCAAGATCTGTAAACCGAAGAAAAACCGAACCGAACCGATATATATATATATATTTAACTTATACTTCATCAGTTTTAAAATAAAAGAAATAGAGAGGGAGAGGGAGAGATTTCCAGTGGCGTGAAACTGAGAGAACAGAGTAGCAAGGAAGAAGAAGGAAACGAGTCAAACGACGCCGTTTCATTTTTTTTTTTTAATCTGATTCAAAACGACGCCGTTTTGGGACCATTTTAAAAATTTTCTATCAGGTTCAAAACGGCGTCGTTTTAGTGTCAGAATTAAAAAAAAAAAAAAAAAAAAAAAAAAAAAAGGAACGCCAGGAACGAAAAAAAAAAAAAAAAAAAAAAAAAAAAAAAAAAAAAGGAAACGCCAGGAACGAATAACGATGAACAGTCTGACTTAGTGTTGTCTTGTCTAAGTAACTTAGTGTCTCCCACTTGCAATTTTTTGAAAAAAAATATATTAAAAAAAAAAAAAAAAAAACTGTGGCCTGTGGCCGGATCATACGGGTGTAAGTGTAACAGTCAGTTTTTTGAAAAAAAATATTAAAAAATAAAAATAAATAAATAAACAGCAGTATATTATATAGTGTGTTAGTGTGTTACAGACTTACAGTCAGTTTTTTTTTTTTAAATATATATAAAAATATGCCTGTCAATATTTGAGTGGCTGAGACTTAATTACTGTACAAGATATTTTTTTTCTTTTTGATCTCAGCCACACACGTCTCTTCCCCACCTACTAAGTTGCTTTCATTTCTGATTTCTCCTCCTTAGTGTTTATTTTCTTCTCTTCTCATTGTTCTCAAGTCTCCCAGTCACACGCCTCTTAGAGTCTCAGTCTCTCAGATAGAACTCAGTCAGTTAGAACTTAGAAGCTACTTCAGTTCTCTTCCAAACCCTAATCCGCCGAAGAACAAATAGTTTTTCCCTCTCAATCTCAGGCTCTCACTCTCACCTAACCATTTTTCTCTTCTTTTTTTGCTCTCAGACTCTCAGTCAGCCACATAATGACTCTTCCAAACTCTAATACCGCCGAAAAATTAGTAGTATTTCCCTCTCAATCTCAGATTTTTAGGCTCCCACCAACCATTTTTCTCTTCTCTTTTGCACTCAGGCACATAATTTTTTTTCCATATCCTAATCCCGCCGAACAAACAGTAATTTTTCCCTCTCAAATTCTCAAGCTTAGACTCCGACCTAACTTTCCTCTATTTAAGAACACAAGCTCTCAGTCTCACTGTCAAGACTCATCTCTGATTCTCAGTCTCACTCTCTCACAAAGAAAAACTTTCCTCTCAAGGTCTTACGAAATCCCTAATACCTAAGACAGTCAATCTCCTCTTCATCTTTGTTCTCCACTGTGGCTCTGCTCCTATGTAGTTTTGCCTCTGGTAACCCTTAACCCTTACTTTGTTTTAGTTTTATTTTATGGTCACTAAATGTTTCTTGTTGATTCTAATTTTTTTTTTGGGTTATTTTCTTGTAATTTCAGGGGTGATTTAAAAGATTCAGCTTCAGCCTAGTAAAGGAATAAATCTCGAAGGCTTTGGTATTTTCTCATACTATTTATATTTGTTTTGAGTTCACAATTTTTATTTTTTTCTTCTGTGTTTGATTATCTTTTAAGGATTATTTTTTATTTTGTTTTCAATTCACCGTGTTGTGTCAAACTTTCATGTTTGTGTTTGATTTTGCTTTTAGTTTTGGTGTATTTTTTCTAAAGGTTCACTCAAGTTGTTTGCTGTTTGGTTTTTTCTATGGTTCAAAGACTGTAAATTTATTTTTGAACATCCTATTGATTGATTATACTTTTTGATTTTAGTTTATTATATCATGCTAATATGTTGTGATTTTAGTTGATTATCTTGTTGTGATTTTAGCACTGAGAAAGCTGCTCGTATAGTTTTTGTTTACTAATATTTTATTAAAATTAGCGAATGAGTATGACTGCGTGTTAAAGTTAAATGTTGCTTGCACAATTTATTTGTTGTTGATTTTTAATTACTATGTATATGTGATTGTTATTTATATGGATGTAATTAGATCATGGCTGCTTGTGCTTCTTCTTCCATCCCTCTACTGAGCCTACTCCTAGTTCATGTGCTGAGGCTAATCAACCAAATACACAAGCTCCCATTCCACCATCAGGTGCTGCACCCCCTCAAACACAAACAGAAACTCAACAAGCTACTATTAATGGTGGTAAAGAGCCTTCTAAGATATGGGACCATTTTTCTAGAATAGAGGGATGTGACCCCTTTACCCTAAGTCCATTGCAACTATTGTAAAAAGTGTTATAATTGTCACCCAAAAAGAAATGGAACCTCTGCCATGTGGTCTCATATAAAATCTGGTTGTAAGAAGTACCCCTATAGGCGTGATAAAGGCCAAACCACTTTGACTTACCAAAGTAAAAAAAAGGGAGGGAGAGGGTGGCAATGAGCTGGTTTTAAGGAAGTTTAGTGTGGAAAGACTAAGGATGGCCTTGGCTAGGATGATAATTGTTGATGAACTACCTTTTAGGTTTGTTGAGCATAGCGGATTCATTGATTTTATGTCTGAGTAGAGCCTAGGTTTGAAGTTCCCTCTCGGTTACTGTTGCAAGGATTGTCTTAGACTTTACATTAGGGAGAAGGAGAGTTTGAGAAAGGTTTTAATGGCTGGTCAAAGGGTGTGTTTGACAACTGATACTTGGACTTCAATCCAAACCTTAATTACCTTTGTTTGACTGCACATTATATTGATGTTGATTGGGTTTATCATAAAAGATTTTGAATTTCTGCCTAGTACCTGATCATAAGGTNAGCCTACTCCTAGTTCATGTGCTGAGGTTAATCAACCAAATACACAAGCTCCCATTCCACCATCAGGTGCTGCACCCCCTCAAACACAAACAGAAACTCAACAAGCTACTATTAATGGTGGTAAAGAGCCTTCTAAGATATGGGACCATTTTTCTAGAATAGAGGGATGTGACCCCTTTACCCTAAGTCCATTGCAACTATTGTAAAAAGTGTTATAATTGTCACCCAAAAAGAAATGGAACCTCTGCCATGTGGTCTCATATAAAATCTGGTTGTAAGAAGTACCCCTATAGGCGTGATAAAGGCCAAACCACTTTGACTTACCAAAGTAAAAAAAAGGGAGGGAGAGGGTGGCAATGAGCTGGTTTTAGGAAGTTTAGTGTGGAAAGACTAAGGATGGCCTTGGCTAGGATGATAATTGTTGATGAACTACCTTTTAGGTTTGTTGAGCATAGCGGATTCATTGATTTTATGTCTGAGTAGAGCCTAGGTTTGAAGTTCCCTCTCGGTTACTGTTGCAAGGATTGTCTTAGACTTTACATTAGGGAGAAGGAGAGTTTGAGAAAGGTTTTAATGGCTGGTCAAAGGGTGTGTTTGACAACTGATACTTGGACTTCAATCCAAACCTTAATTACCTTTGTTTGACTGCACATTATATTGATGTTGATTGGGTTTATCATAAAAAGATTTTGAATTTCTGCCTAGTACCTGATCATAAGGGTGAGACTATTGGTAGGGTGGTTGAGTCTTGTTTGCTTCAATGGGGGATTGATCATATTTTTACAATTACTGTTGATAATGCAAGTTCAAATGATGTGGCCATAGAATATCTTAGGAGGAAAACAAAGGATAGGGTGGGTAGCCTCTTGGGTGTGAGTTTCTTCATATGCGTTGTTGTGCTCATATTTTGAATTTAATTGTGCAAGATGGGCTAAAGGAACTTAATGAGTCAATTGTTAGGGTTCGTAATGTAGTGAGGTATGTGAAATCCTCTCCTAATAGATTTGAGAAGTTTAAGGCATGTGTTGAAAAAGAAAAAATTCAAAGCAAAAGTTTATTGTGCCTTGATGTGTCTACTAGGTGGAATTCAACTTATTTGATGTTAGATAGTGCACTAAAGTTTGTGGCTGCATTTGAAAGGATGGAGGAAGATGATGGGCATTTCCTTCGTTATTTTGAGGATCCATCTAGTGGTCCCCTCGATTTTTAGATTGGGAAAATGTTAGACTTTTTACAAAGTTTCTTGGTATGTTTTATGAGGCAACTTTAAGATTTTCTGGTTCCTTGTTTGTGACAACTAATGTGTATTTCCATGAGCTTGTTAGTCTTCAAGACCAGTTAAATCAATTGTGTAATGGTAGGGGTGATCCTTTGTTAAAGGGTATGGCACAAAGAATGAAATTGAAGTATGATAAGTATTGGGGAAGTGTTGATAGGATAAATTTGATGTTGTTTGTGGCTGTTGTGGTTGATCCTAGATATAAATTGAAATATGTGAGATTTTGGTTTAAGCAATGGTATGACAAGGAGAAGGCTGATGAGTTAGGATTGAGAGTTAGGGAAGTTTTGAATAGATTGTACAATCACTATAGTGGAGCAATGGGACCCATGTGGTGCTAGTGCTAGTGGGACTAGTGAGTTTGGTAGTAGTGATGTTGCTGCCATGTCCTCCATGCTAAGTAGCTTTGGTAGTGCAGAAGAGAGGATGAAGAGGTATAATAGTATTTACAAACAGCACTTAGCAGATGAGGATAGTGTAGAATGCAAATCTGAATTGGATCAATACTTGTTAGAAGCTAGTGTAGATCCGGAGACGGAAGGCTTTGATATTCTTGATTGGTGGAGGGTGAATTCTTCAAATATAGGATCCTTTCTCAACTTGCGCGTGATGTTTTGGCAATTCCTGTCTCTACTGTTGCATCAGAATCTGCATTTAGCACAGGGGTCGTGTTTTAGATCCTTTCCGTAGCTCATTGTCTCCCAATACTGTTGAAGCTTTGATTTGTACACAAAATTGGTTGAGGTCCAAGAATTCAACTGAACCAATTAACCTTCGAGAGGCAATGGATGAAGTGGAAAACTATGAACTTGAATCGGGTAATGTGCTTATGTTCTTTTCTAATTTTTTTTCCTGCTTTTGTTTTTATAAATTCTCTTGTATTTATTTATTTATTTGTGAGTTATTATTTATATACAATTTGTTTTGTTTTTTTTCCCCTTTTAGAGCTTGCACCAAAACCCACTGTGGGTACAGATTCTGTACTAGACTGATTTGGAAGGTGGGCTGTTTTTTGGACTTAGCTACCTAAGGTAACTTAAAAATTTTATGTAATTTGCTTATGTTTGTTGGCTGCTGTTTGTAATGGTGTTAATTGTCATGTATTGCTTTCTATTTTTTACTTATCATTATTTTTTGGGGATTGACATTGTAGGGATGGAGTTTTTTGTAAATGATGACTTGGAGTTGTTGGCTGGCTGATTGCAGAACTTTTTTGTGGTTGAATTGCTGACTTAATCATGGAGATGACCAAATTAGGAGTGTTTGGGCTGCTGCTGGCTTGGTGCTTCTTTGCCCTTTGCTTTATTTTTGTTTATTAGATGCACATGTGACAACACAAAGCACTGAATGAACACACTATTAGTCTTAGTAGACTAGACTGCCTCCATTTTTTGTGAAAAATATGTAATTGTGTAGTGTACCAATTGTATATTTTGGTCCAACATCCATTATGTATATTTGTATAGTGCTTCTCAAGCACTACTTGACTATTTTGTAGTGCTGCACAACTACTCCTCTTTGGGGCTGTGCTACTGCTTATATTTGTAATTTGATGTGATTACTATAATAGAAATATTAATGTTAATGTTGCTGCCAGGTTGGAATTCTCTTGTTATGGTTGATGAGACTTGATATTTTATAATTGTGTGTTTGATTTGGAATTTTGTGACAAGTTTGATTTATTAATGTGTTAATGTATTTATAAATACATGTTTAATTTGACAGGTTGAATTTAAGTTGTATTATAGTTGAGTTTTGATATTTTATAATTGTGTATTTGTTTTGGAATGTTAGGAGTTTGGTGAGATGTTTGGAGTTTTCTTGTGGTTAAAACTTGATAAAGAAAGGATTAGTTAAAAAGAAGTCAGTTAAAAAGAAGTTATGGGCTCAAAATGCTATTTTTTAAAGGCTTAAAAGCCCAAAGCTTAGAACAGGAATTTTTTAAAATTCAGCACATATAACCGAACGAACCGCACCGAACCACTAAAATTAACCGCACTTTGTGTAGACCGGTTTTTATCTTCCAAAAGTGAGGTGCGGTTAAGCATAGGGTGAAACCGCACCCTATAGGTGTGGTGCAAAAAACCTCTCCAAAACCGACCGACCGAACCGTGTACACCCCTAGTAACAACTTGTAATCATACATATTTACACCACCCCCCCCCCCCCCCCAAAAAAAAAAAAAAAAGTTGTCATCATAGTTTTTAAGGAAAACCATATGAGAAATTCGGACTTGGAAAAAGAGTTTTTAACTTTCATATTGACTTACTCAATTTTCTTTTTTCGTTTAAAGGTGTAAGGGGATGACATCCTTAAGATTTAGATCTAGGATTAAATGATTAAATCTAGGTGAAGACTATTAATTTTCTTTTTTCTTTTTCTTTTTTATTATTATTTACTTATAGTTGCAAAATTTTAATTAGGGGTGTTCAACAACCAGTCTAGTCCAACGAACCAAGCCGGAGCTGAGCTAATCTTACTGCAAGATGCGCTAACAGTGAACATGATGGTGGTCGGCAAAACTGCAAGATGCACTAGAATTTTCAAGGACATGTGGTCGTCCAAAATGTATAAAATAATAATTTGCTTGCAATGTTCCCCATAGATCTTTTTAAGCGCAACCGCATTTGAGGTTGTAAAATTATGCAAAATACAAAAAGTGGTTAATTTTACACATTTTAACAAAAAAAAAACACCCACATTAGTACTTGCAAAATTGTACATATATACAAAGTGCTACAGTAACCATGCATATATGCACGGTTACTGTAGCTTTGCATACTAATAATTTATTAATTTCACATTTTGCTCCTTTTTTTCTCTCTCTTCTCCATCTGCAAAACCAACTCAGGCATCTTCTCTCCCTCATCATCTTCTTCTTCCTTTGATACACACAAACACAACCACCATCCACCCAACACCATCCAACCATCACCACCCAACCACCATCACGATCACCTGTTAAAACAACCACCACCACCAAAACTCGTTAAAACAACGGAAACCCAAAATACAACGAAAATCAAACCTAATCAACGCAAAATCCACAGAAAATCAACTCAAAATTAAACCATCAACTGAAAACTAGCAACCCAAACCCAAAATCAAAATCAAATACAAACCCAATGGCGGCAAAACGCTTGAAATCAAACGAGAGAGATCTTACAATGCAAGCTTCGATAGAGAGAGGGATTACTTCAAATCTTTGAGATTTGACGAGCGTGAGAGAGAGATCTAATATAAAAACTTGAGCTACTTAAATCTGCCCTTTTCATCATTGATGGTATTGATTAATGAGAATTTTGTGGGTCTTTTTTTTGTACTGATTTGAGCCTCTGCCTTGGGAGAAGAAAGAAAAATATGAAAAAAGAAAGAAGAATAATGAGAAAAGGAAAGGAAAGTGTTTAGAGAAAAGAGAAAATGGGTAGATGTGAGTTAAAGTTGGTGGGCCATGAGTAGATGTAAATAATAATAAAAAATGTGGGAAAAATATCATTTAAATAATAAAGGATGTAGAATAGACAAACTGATGTGGATATTTTGTAAAAGTGGATATATAAAATAAAAAATAAAAAAAAATATATGTTTTTTCTTTGCAAAATAGACAAAAATTTTGCATTGACTAATGCGGTTGCTCTAACTGTCTTTACACATTACTGATAAATTGATATTTGGAAAGCCATATTATTCAATGTGTTTTATATTATTTAAGAGCATTCCATTAGTGGGTGTATAATAGAAAAATGTATCAAATTAAAATAAAATTGAATTTCCAAAATAAATAAGAATACAATAATCGGTCAATATTTTAAACTTGAGATTTTTTTTCCAAAAAAAAAAAAAAACTACTTATCTCTTATATTCTCACTACACAAAATCCCTAACGTCTCCATTGCTACAGTAATCTTTTTCCCTTCAATCTCTTGACTCTTTAACAATTTCAAACTTTGGATTTTTGTTGTAAACTCTACTCATTAGCAATTAAAAAACCAATTACATAGTAGAGTAATATATCTATGGATGTACGATTACTTAGTCACATACATAGAGAAAAATATATTTAAAATTATTGATAATAAATAAATCATAAAAAAATTTAAAGATATATTCAAAATTATTAAGAATAAAAAATAAAAATAAAAATAAAACTATTTCAAAATATGAAAACACATTTAGGGTAAGTAATCAAATTATCTTTGGTATGAAAAGAAATGCAAGCTGGAGCCAAGTTGGTCGAACTGCAAGATGGGGTCGCTAATAGTGAACATGATGGTGGTCGGTAGAGTTGTTGGGTTTTCGACACTAAACTAACTAACGTATATTTAAATTCCCCCAGAAACTTTTTTTCTCTCCACCTATTTCACATGCAACCCTTTCATTTCTATTTCTCCCCAATATACCCCGCCCCTATAGTGTTGAACACATGATCGTCGAGGTGACCTCTTAGCATCGTCAGAATTTGCAGAAATGCTAGAGATTGAGACGTAGAGCCATCAAGGGCAAAATCGTTGAAGATATAGCACCTCTCACGGTGTTGCCTACTCAAATCATGAGGAAAAGATTTTGAAAATTATAGTGTTGATCTTTAAATATGTGTGTTGTGTGTGGAATTTGATATTTTGATTTACGGGTTTTTTGTGTTTTGATCTATAGGTTTCGATTTGTGCTTTGTGTGTTTCAATTTTTTCAATTTATGGGTTTCTATCTTTTCAATTCGTTGGGTTTCAATTTTCTTGTGGGTTTTGATCTAGCTTGATGAATGTATATTAGAATCCGACCGACCACATCAATAGAAACAACCACTAGACGTAGTCAGAATTCCGATCCTTGTGGTGCAACGGGGATTCCATTTTTTAGGGCACGTTTGGTAGACTGTAATAGACATTGTAATGTAATAGATATTCCTATGGCATAACTATTTGGTTGTTTGGTTATGTTTTAATTACAATGAACAGTTATTCCTTATAAATAACTATTCTTCAAAATGAGGAATAACTATTCCTTCTGAAAAGTACTGAATATCTATTCCTCACTTTATGTAATAACTTTTTAAAATAATTTCCTAAAAAGCCATTAGTTGCCACATCTTCAAAACGAAAGGAAATAAATTTTCCTTCTTGTTAATTATTAGCTCTATTTTGAACACCCTCAAATAAGTGTATTTTAGAAAATTTGACTTAAAAATGATTTAATTACATATTCTTTTTATATTCTACTAAATTATGGATGCATATTCAGAATTCTATTCCTAAATGGTCACCAAACTAATGAATAGTAATACTTATTACATTCCAACTTAATGTATTCCTTGTAATACTTATTCCTTTTCCCATATAATAATCATTACAGTGTACCAAACGTGCCCTTAAAGACCTATTAATATGGTTCGATTCTAAAACACTATAAACCCCAATCAAACCGACTAATATCCAACCTTAATTTTAACTTATATTGTCCACTTTATGATTATTTATCTTTATCACCAAGCCAAAAGATTAATTAGTTTTTAGTGTAAATGAGGTTCGAACTTCAAATTTCTTATTTAACAACAAAAGACTTTACTAGTTTAATGAACTAGAACCCACATTTATTTGCTTTTTCTTGGCTAAGAGACACCTTGTTTATTTATTTATTACGTGAGGTAGTTGTCTTCCTTGCTTCTATCTTTCATTTCTTTGATGTAGACAACATTTAATTTCAAATCTCTTATTTCTAGACAAAAGGTTTCACTAGTTAAGCCAATTACATTCCTAGCTCGTTAAGTTAAGGCAAGTGAAAAGCACATATGTTGCTGAGCTTATGAAAATCATTCGATACTTACAAAGTACAACAACATGCCCTCCTCTTATATGAATATAGATTTGATTAGTGAGACCTATTATTCATGAGACAAGAGAAAGTACCTCATATAATTTCTCATCAAACCCAAATTGATTCAACCAATTGAATATTAGTGACCTGGATTTGAGGTTGAATTGTGTTGGCAATGAAAATGTTTGAAATCAAAAACCTAAGAGAATGAAAATGAAAATAAATTGTATTAAATAAAAATGAAAATAAATACATATGGACATACACTTCCTCACATTGTCAACATGTACATTATTTTGGTAACTCAGTTAGGGATGTCAAAATTTCTCTGCCATTTGATTCACCTTGTCTTGTGATAGGCCACAAACATATTGACCCCTTGTCTAGGTTCTCACTAGCTAATTCAGTTTTAATATCAGTTTTCTCAATTTCAGTATTATTAGCAGGAGAAACAAAAACAGTAGCACTAGTAGAAGCAATATTAGAGGAAGAAAGACCATACCCTAAACCTGTTCGATCTGAAGTAGATTTCTGAATGCTGAGCATTTTATCAAGTTTTGCACTTGAAGTCCTCTCTAATTGAGCTCTGACTTAAAACAGCTCCGCTTCAAGCTTCTTGGTCTTCTCTACCAAGAAATTGTTCTCAAATCTCAGTGCACCAATTGTTTGATTAGCTTCATCAAACTTTGTGAAAAGCTCCTCACGATCAAGTTCCACATCACTGAGATTCCTTGTGGCCAGCTTATACAATTTCTCATGCTTCTCAGAAAGCTTGTAAAGCTTCTCATAGGCTGTATGGATATCATCTTGATCATCCATCTTCTCACACTTAGAATTCACCAATTCTTCTTCTTCTTCCACGTCTTCAACAATCCCTTCAATAGAATTGACTGTGGCGGTGAAGGCATTTAAGATTCCATCATCCTCATTATCGGAATCATCTTCAGGCTCAGTGTCATTCAAGATTGCAGCAAGTGTCTTACTCTTCCCAATGCTCTTGAGATATATGAGGCATTCTTGCTTCATGTGACCGAAGCCATGGCACCCAAAGCATTTAGGTCCTATGGGAACAATTTACTGACCGCCATCCCTTGCATCCTTCTTCCCTTTGTCTTAGCTTTTAAACTGGGTAAAACTGGATTGCCTGCGGTCCTTGTCAAAGTTCCTTCCATTGGCATTTTTTATAAACTTCTTGAACTGCCTTGGAATGTAAGACTTCATCTTGGAATCTTCATCATCAGAGGACTCATCTGTGTCGCTGCTCTTTGCCTTCAAGGCCATGCTCTTGTCTTTACCCGACTTGCCAATCCTAGATAGTCCTAGCTCATAAGTCTGCAAGTTTCCAACCAGCTTAGTCAACGGAATCTTGTCAATATCCTTTGATTCCTCGATTGTTGTAATCTTTGCATGAAATATCTCGGGTAGAGATCTGAGCACTTTCTTCACAATCTTGGGTTCAGGAATGGTTTTCCCAAGATTGAAAGCTGAGTTCACTATGTCCTTGAGCTTAGCATAGAACTTATCGAACAACTCATCCTCATGTATCTTTATTTCTTTAAAGCTTGTGGTGAACCTTTGAAGATTTGAATCCTTGACAGCCTTCGTACCCTCATAGGTTGTCTGGAGGATGGTCCATGCTTCCTTTGCAGTTTCTGTAAAAGGTATCTTCTTAAACTCCTCATTGGTGACTGAACTGAATAAGGCATTCAATGCTCTACTGTTGAAGTTTGCCACATTGATCTTTGCTTCATTCCAATCGGTCAGCGCTTCTTTTGGCTTGGTCCAGTCAATCTCTACAGCTTGCCACACTTTCTTATCTAATGACTACAAGAAAACTCTCATGCGTACTTTCCAATATGCATAGTTAGTATCATCAAATATAGGAGGTATGATTAATGACTGTCCTCTATCCATAACAAACAGGGGTCAATGGATCAACACAGCAAAGATTAAACCTAATCAGAGTGTGCCTGCTCTAATACCACTTGATAGGCTACAAACGTGTTAACCCCTTGTAATTAAACCAATTAACTAATTAGCCAAGTTATTAATTAATCAATTTAACATGCAAACGCGTGGTAGTACAAAAAAATCACCAATAAACTAATTATGTAGCAGAAAATAAATGACACGGCGATTTATTTATGAATGAGGAAAAACCTGACGGCAAAAACCCCATCGGGTGATTTTCAGGTCACCACTCTCGAAACTCTACTATTATCACAACAAATGATTACAAGTAAAGGAATCTCAGTACCTTATACCAACTTACAGTTGAACCCTTACCCCAATATCTAATTGGACTTGTTCTGTAGTGACAATTCCCCTTTTCAATGCACGGCTCCCAAGTACATGATTAATCAATTGCGCGGATCCCAGTACGTGACTTCAATCACCAACTAGAAAGAGTTGTTGGCTGCAAAGTTCTTTAGTTCATCAACGATGAAGATCAAGAAGATGCTTGGTCACAAAACTCAAAAGTGCACATATACAGCAACTTCTTCAGAAGAGATGAACTAGGGCAAAACTTTGTTTCCGGTCACAATTTGCTAGAACAGAATTTTCTCAATATTTTTGCAACTTGTGAACACTTTGATGGCCCTTAAAACAATCCTTTTATATGCCTAAGGTTAGAAGAAAAGAAAAGAAGGCCCAAAGACACATTCACGGACCCCAAGAAATCATATCAGAAAATCTGATTTTATAAATCTCGACAGATAGAAGTTGTCGAAAAGCTATCAAGCAGGTGTCAAACTTTAATGATTCAGCACTTCTTCAGCTTGTTTCTTGGACAGACTTGATAACTTCAACACTTGATCTTGAAACCTTGTTTCTTGAAGTATTAAAAACATCTGGAACTACCCAATTACAAGTTGAGTGCATTTTGTCAAAGGCTTAGCCAATTACATAAAAGAATAACATATGTTCTTTAACAAGTGAAACCATATATGTCTTAACATCTTGCTCTATCTTGCATGAGTTTTCTCCTCTTCAAAAAGGTGACAAGTTTTACCCATTCTACCTCGTCCCATCCTGTCTCGTCCCAAATGTGTGTGTACATACATTTTATTTTATGAATATTTAAATTACACATATAAGTTAGTCTTTTTTTATACATAATTTACTTGTAAATTTTTTTACATATTCTATTATAATCTCTAAAACACTTGCTTCGTCTTCCTTTTAGCATTCTCTCACAACGTCTATCCACTTCCTCTTTCATCTCTACTTCGTTAATGTCGAGACCATTTTATTGAAAATGACCAATTACCACAAACTTGTCCTGAACCCACCTTTCTCCAAAGAGAGGACAAGACACTCTTGATCTATTGTCATCTCTAAATTTAACCAAACTAGTCAATTACATCCGATTTAACTTCCTTTTTTTCACAATTTTTTTTTTTACAATTTTATCAAGTTTAGAAATTAAAATTGTAAATGATTTTTTTTTTCTCTACTCAAAATTATTAATATAAATTATACGTAGTACAATCTTCTAATAATAATACCACACCAACCTGCATTAACTTGGCGGTTGAACCAATGATCTAATTATACGATCTTTCCACCAAGTTGGTGTATGAAAGATCAAGTTCATGCATGATCCAGGTCTTATAACTATCCTCATTAATATTAGTTGATCAAGCTTTTATAATAACTCTATAATTCTTAAGAATGGGCCTCAAGACTAAGACTTCTTCTTTTTTAGAAGAGAGAAAGAAAAACCCTAATTAAGTACCACTTATTAAAGGTTTATATTTTATGTTTTTTTTCCCCTTCTTTTCTTGCAATTCAGAGTGCATATTATATTTGCTTATTTCCATCTTTGGCAAAGTGATGGTTTTGGCTTGCAGTGTGCGTGTATATATATATATTTTAATCTTACTTTAGGTGTGCATGATTTCTCCATGATAACCAGCTAAAATCTAATTTTCTGAGTCTAATATAAAACTAGATCTAATCTTTTTACATTAATCGTATAGATTACCAAAGCATATCTCAAAGTACAACCGTATCTCTTAAAACTAATAGAGCCTCGCTGGTGTGGTGGGTTCATTGCATCTCGCAAATAAGCTGACTCATTCTTCAATTAAAAACTATGACATAATTGGTTGCACCTGCTCACTAAATATATTAGGTCTAACCCTTTCTTCTTTCTACTTCTTAAATTTAGTTTTTAGTTAAACCTCTTGTTCATGTGGCCATTATATATATATATATATATAATTCAGTCCAACATTTTTTTTAAGTTACTATCCGTTTGAGATCTGCTTATTTTGCTAAAATTGAAAAGTTTTTGCTAAAAATACTGTAAATAAAAGTAAAAGTTAACTGAAATAATACAGTGAGACTCATGAATAATACAAAAAAGTACAATATGACCCATGAATAATAGCAAAAATAAGCTGAATAGTAAAATAAGTTGACAAAAATAATTGATGCCAAATGCACACGTATATATGGATTGGGTTGTTAGTGTCTTGGTGATATATATATTTTTTATGCATCATGATAACGATATTGTTAGCACGAGTTACCTTCCAAATTATAATAAAAAGAGTTAATGTATAGTTGTACACTTATTATGTGTCTTTGTTTGATATGTGTATGGGTTTATTTTCAATATAAATGGGTTGGTTGGCACATTTCATTTTCACTATTTGTATGATCACTCAATAGAACCAGGTCCACCATATCTAGTCACATGTTAAGAATTCCTGAGCACGTCAATATTGTCATTTCGTTGACATTGACCTAATAAAACTAATACTTCATTTCATTACAAGTCAAATACTAAATATTTCACTTAAAAATAAACCTTTTTGTATGTTAGGTATACGGTGTAAATTTATTTTTGGTCAAATGATTCATCAAAGTTTAGAATGTTCATGGTTTGAACTTTGAAGCGTAAAATCCAATGAAAACGATTCTCAAAAATTTTTAATTTTTAATAATAATAATAATAATAATAATCCAGAAATCAAATGTAGATAGATGACTCTGCTACTTAGTTATAGTTAATTATGTGCAATATCCTCAGCTAATTAAAAGTATGATTAAGTTTTCACTCATAGTCACAAGTCACAACATTATTACCTGTGTTTTACGTGAATTGTTTTAAATAAAAAAAAAATGAATGTCTATGAAGTAATTATTTCTATTGAGAATTTTGTCAAAGGATGTCCCAGATTTTGAATTTCTTTTTTTAGTTTGAACGTTTGCCGCCCAAAATCATTAGCTAAATGTGTGTTAACCCTTTTAATGAAGGGTAGTTAAATACTCTTATTTTCTTGATAATTCGATAATTGAAGGTGAGGTGATTTGTATCTAAAATGTCTTCGTTGAAAATTTTAGAAGATGCCAGCTAGTTGAACTACATGACTCTTCTCCTTCTTTTTCTAATTTTCAGATGAAAGTGTTGAAATAACATATATAATTATAAATTTTGGATAATAAGAATAATGAATACATAAATGGTTTGATTACGCCTTTGAAGTTTAAGCAAGAAGTTGTATGCTTGATTCATCTTGAAGTTCATGCAAAAAGCTACATCTTAATTAGTATTTGAAAGATTGTGTTTTAATGTAAAATGTTTTCAAATGGAAATTCTTTAGTTGAAAATATTTTCAAGGAAAATTGCTTGTTTCTAGTGCTTAAGTGCGCTTCTAAAATGTTCTAGAAAACATTTTTTATTGTTTTACTTGTACGTAAAACCAAAAGTAAAAAATAAAATAAAATTATTTGGTTATACATAAAAGGGCCTAGTGACCAAAATACCACCAAAAATATTATTATAAAGGAAAAGGTTTCTCTCCAAACTAGTTTGGAGTAAAATCATTCAAACTTCTCATTTTTTTTTTATTAAGTGTGTATTTTAAAAATCTAATATTTGGATTATATGTTCTTTATGTTTTTAACATGCATGTCAAATTTCATTCAAATCAAACATTATTTACAATTTGATCTATAAACTTATATTTATACATAACTTTATACCACAAAAATTTGAAATTTAAACATTTATTTGATGATATAGTAATTGATTTTTGATCTTCTTGAAATTTTGTAAGCATAGGGGATAAAATAATAACATGCAATCCAACAGTTAAATTATTAAAATTAAAACTCAATAATAAAATATAAGAGGAGTTGAAAGGTTTCTCTTCAAATTTTGAAGAGAGACCTTTTCCAACAATTAATTTATGCCCCTTGAAAATGTTGTTTCTTGTCAAACCAAAATTATTTTGGATTGACCAACATTTTTAGTCGAATCAAACACTCAAAAATAGGAACAATGTTTTATGCTAAAACAAATGTAGCCTAAGAAATAATAACGTTGAGGGTGAAATCTCAAAATGTGTGGATTATATTGGATCTTGATTGTATGTGCATCTGTGTTGTGTGAGTATATCTCAAAAATGTCCTATAGGTCAATTACATACACAATTATGAGAATCCCAATTATAACTTTGCTTGTCATCTTATGACACATTGAAAATGTGAATAGCTCTTCTTCAAGTAGAGACAAGGCCTTGAATAATGAGTACAGTCTCAATTAAAATTTGAGTTCTTATAAGTTGAAAAAAAAAAAGTTTTGGAATAGGAATTAAGAGCATGTGAACTAGGGAAAAGTTTATTTATTTGTTGAAGTTGGGTAAAACATAATTCAATACCATAAGTTTATAATCTTTAATGTGAAGAAATGAATATATTAAAGAAAAAGTTGTGACATTAAATATTAATATAAAAAAGTCCATGCTCTAAATAACAATAATAGATGATGATGATGATAAGAGCCCACTTTGCAAAAACACTGTTGTACCTAAAATCAAATCTAGGCTAGCTTCTTTTCTAGATTAGGAGAAAACAAAATTGAGAGAGAACAAGAGAAAGGGGACCATTGAACTAGAAAGCCCAAAGACAGGGGAAGAGAGGGACCATATATATGCATGCGAAAAAGCCAATGCTAATTAGTATTCTACGTGTCAAATTCTGTGTGACAAGCCATGTGGTGATGCGAGATGCCTCCTCATTCAACTTTTCTATAAGCTGATTCATATTTCATTATAACAATACCCACTATTCATATTTTTACTCTTGTTTTAGAAAAAAATTTAGGTATTCTCGGAATACGGAAAAATAATGTTTTCTCTTCTCACATTCATAATAGACCTTACCATAAATGTTAGAGGATAAAATACCATTCTCCGTGCTCTAAAAGTACCTATGAATTGCTCATTACTTTCTCAATGACTTTGTCATTGCCTTTGTAAGAGAACTGTTTCAACCCAATCACTTCCAAGTTAGATATGAAGGGCCCAGAGATGAAGGCAAAAATCTAGATGGGTCTTATATTGTCTATTTCATATAATTTTCATTTAGTTTTGTATGTGTATATTGCATGAGAAAAAAATGGCACCCGTCTTACTCACTCGTATTGAATCTCAATTAAGGGTTCGATGTGCTTAATTTGGAGTGAGATGCTAATGTAACCAATGTGACATGTACAGTCCAATTCTGACGTGTCAATCTTTCACTTTTTCCTCTTACCTACTTTGATTTAAATTGGTAGTTTGGGTATCACTCTTTGCATGATAGAGAAATATTAAGTTAAACATCTTAAAGCAATATTTCTAAGAACTATAATGAATGATATGAATTTGGTGGCATTGTTTTGCGTCTCGATTAAGTTTAGATATGTTTCAATCTAATAAATATATGAAATTAGTGGCCACAAGATGTACGAGAACTTTTTTTGGCCACAATTTTTTTCCAATATATATATATATATATAGAAAAATAGGATCGACATACCCAAAATTTTAACTAAATTTTAATTTAATAAGTTATCTTTCCATTTTAATCACTCATTTTCAAATAAAAACAAATTAACCATTTAAGAGATTTTAATTCCTATTTTATAAATAAGCGACCGAGAAGGATAGTGCAGAGAAATTCTATGGCATCAAAAATAGTTTTTAAGAGTTATTTCATTCCCAATACTAATATTAATAAAATATTTATTTTGGTCCTTAACTTAGGACGAAAGGTAGCAACACCCATCACCGCAATATTGTCATAAAACACAATATGTCATTTTCTACAAATATCAAAATACATAATAATTATCATATATGATTGTTTATTTTTAAACAGTTTATATTTGTTATGTTTATACATAATAATTATTTATTTTATTCTAAGTGCGGTTAGAATAATTTTACAATATAAACAAGTTTATGTCTATTAAAATTGCCGTTAGTTGTTCTTGTTTTTATGCTATTAATTAGTATTTGTATTTTATTATTGGTCTATTATTATTATGCCCATACCATATAATTGATTTTGTTTAGAAAATCCAACTTTTGATATAAAATCTTTTAATGCTTTGTGAAACCGTACAAATTTGTAAATCTATCCTCATTAATTTAAATTCTAGTGAATTAATGATATTGATTTTTTTTTTTTTAAAGTAAAGGATAAGTTTTTTTAATAAAAGGCAAAAGAATAGTTCGCTCTATGCTCACCGCATGGCTGCACAAGTAAAGGATAAGTTAAGAATGAAATAGAGGACTAATAATTTGGGATAGATAAAGTATTATTACAAGTGCATAAAATAAAAAACCTTACTCTTTCTTTTTTTTTCTTTTTTCTTTTTCTTTTTTTTTTGAGGAGAAGAATAAAAAGACACTACATGATCATGATGAGTTGCAACCAGTTATAAAGTTTTACCATACGAAGTAGAGAAGGGAATTGGCGCCACCGCCATAACTACAATAAGGTATCCTAGGTCTTCAATGTCAACCAAAAATAATTCCACAATAGCTCCAACAATGGGTAAGAAAGCAGACATTAAAAGTTGTTAGAAAGTAGTCAATTAAGGAAATGTTTTTTGTAAATTCAATTGCATACAGCACAATATTCAAGCCAATCAATTGTTGGCTGACTAAAGCTTTTGTTTTGACAATTAAAGCTTTTCTAAATAAAAGTGATTAGAATCAATTCCTAAATTTTGTGAAAAAGGTACATATGATTGATAATTTTCAACTGGTATATAATAAATATTCACTCACAGAAATAGAAGTAGATGCATCATGCAAGTGACCTGCATTTATCACTAGCATACCCAGCTTCTTTTCCTCATTACTTCGAGGCAAACATGAGTTTCAGGTTTTTGAGGTTGTCGCCTTTTTTATTTCTTCATTTGTATTAAATTTAGAAACTAGATTGTTTTAATGCAGAAAGTTGGATTTGCAATTATTTTTCATCGATGGGTGTGCTAAATTTGTTCTTCAAATTATTAATAACAATAATAAGAAGAAGAAGAAGAAGAAGAATACTAAAATAATAATAATAAATTCAACAATAAAATTACCAATACCAAGAAAAATAAAAGTAACAATAAAATTAACAATAAAAATAAAGCCAATAACCATTTTAATAAACATAAACTTAGGTTTATTATTGATACGATACTTTACGCACAAAATTTTTCAATTTGAGCCTTAAAATTTCTGAAAATTGCATGTTTCATCTAGACATTAGGAAACTGCATCCCTATTGGATGTTGGTTGCACCAAATTTATAATTTAGAAGACCAAAATTCCAAAATTACTCCTGTAGATTCTTTTTTTTTTTTTTAATCAAAACTCCTTTAGATTCAATTTAACGAAATCTATCTTCTAAAGCCATTTAACCAAGTTTGGCCAATTTTGATCGAGGTTTGACCTTAATTTGACAAAAATTCCAACATTCCAATTGTGATGAATTCGAGCCTATGTGAAAGATCATAAATTTTTCTTCCAAAGGTTGCTTATGGACCCAAATCGGAGTTGGAACATGCAAGATATTGTAAAAATACTGGAAATCTAACCAAAAGACAATCATTTTTTATAAAGTGCCGTAGAGCTTGGTTATTGTTTAATTGATTTTAAATCACAATCAAACGACATCGGATTAATGTGAGAAGATGTTGTAGGACGTATCTACTATCTCATGATAAAATTTAATTTGGCATGCTTAGAGCGCAAAAAATCTCACAAAAATAAAGTGGAAGGACAAGAAATACCAAAATAGGATTTTCTTTTTTAAGAAAAAAATTATGTTTGGGACTGTCTTCCACAACTCATAACCATGGTTTTAGAAACCGAATTGTTCAATGAACTTGAAAATGAAGATTTTCAACTCTTTGAGCCTAGACAGAGGTTCAATCAAGGTCGACTTGTGATGATGTCAAAATTAATTTAATAATTAATTAAAATACAAATAAATGTATATTAAATGTGTAAAAAATGAAAATTTACCCATGAAAAGAAAAATCTAAAACAATTTAAACAACTTTTAAATGAATTTTCATTATTTTTATAAAAGTGAATAGAAAATAATAAAATATAAACACGCTTTAAAAAATTGTGTTTAGTAATCATTCAAATAAAAAGCATTTTAATCAAAAATAAAATAATTTTTAACTTAAATTTACAATTTCACATTCCGTGTATTGATGTAAACAAATAATCCTTGAATACAAATAAATTTATCAAATACTATTGTAGGGACACGTTTTGTAGCCCAAGCTCAAAATGTAAGGGATGTTGGCCCAGTGAGCTCAGTACAATAAATTTGTAGAGAATGGGTTAAAGAACTAGGCCTTAATGAATTTGATAACGGCTAGTATGAACTCAGAATATGATCAAGCAAGAACAAGGAACATAGAACTGAATGAATTCACTGTCCGATGAGATAAATCTCCATAGAAATCAATTAAGCTGATTACAAATATAACTTTGATTGCTACAGTATTCTGTCTCTCTTTTTTCGATCCCTCTCTCATGGAAGGTCTCTTATATTATATAGATCCTCTTGTACCATCTTGATCCTACACTTATTGATCATTTGAGCCCTTACTCGAGTGTCTGTCCCATTAGATACTCTTTTCGGCTTTCTATGAGTTGTAGTAGCCAAGGCAACACTGTTCAGGGGTCTTCTCCACATAAATGCAGCCAGAAGAGTAGTTATAGTGCATTCAATGTGGTAGTAGCAGCTTTCCCTTAGATATTTCTGAGTTTCTCAACCTTTTGGTACACTTGAAATACACGTCCTTATCGTTGAAGTTTCTTGGAAGGTTACCTTAAACCTTAAGATACACATTGGAGCCGTGCTTAGTTTATCCGAGGAGACATTCCTCCTTGGACCTCCCTCCCATTCGTATCTTGCTCGTTAGATTCTAAGCTTGACCCATTCAACACCATTGACTTGTTCTCGGATTACTATGCTCTTGGCCAAGGCACAAGGCCCAACTTATCATTTGGACCCTTATCCCTACAACTATTAAGTAGATGGTGATAAAATTAAATGCAAGACTATGAATCTCGTAATACAAAAGAAATATAATATAAATTCAATGGAAATTACGAGGAGGGTAGCCAATGAAATGGTTAATGCGCTGAACATCAATCTTAAATGCATGGGGATCACGGTTCAATACCTCACATTATAACTTTTTCATATTTCCTTATAGCAGTATGTTACTATCTATGCTTTAAAAATGTTTCAGCCCAATCACTTGCAAGTTTTTTTTTTTTTTTTTTTTTTTTGAGAAAGATAATTACAAATGCTACTAACCTCACAATTCAAACCATTTTCTCCTTAAACCCTCCAAGCATTTACTATATGGGAAGGTACTAATTCAGCTACAAAACCTTTAGCCAATCACTTGCAAGTTAGATATGAAGGCCGAATGATGAAGGCAAAAATCTAGATAGATTCAATGTGCTTAATTTGAAGTGAAATGCAAATACAACCAATGTGACATATATACTATATAGTCCAATATTCATGTGTCCATCTTTCACTTCTTCTTACCAACTTTGATTTCAATTGTGTAATGCTCTTTGCGTGATAGCAAATTCTAAGCTAAACATCTTAAAGCAATATTTCTAAGAACTATAATGAATTATATGAATTTAATGTCATTGTTTTGCGTTTTGATTAAGTTTAGATATGTTTCCATCTAACAAAGATATTGAATTAGAGGCCACAATATGTAAGAGAACTTTTTTGGCCACGAAAAAAATTAATGGAAATGAATTTTCAGTATTTTTGTATATATAAACAAAAAAAAAAAAATACATTAGTTAAAAAAGATTTTTAGAACATTAGGATTGACATAACCAATTTTTTAACTAAATTTTAATTTTTTGAGTTACAGGATAAATTAAAATTGCCATCAAGATTGTGCTCTCCACATCACAAGATCTTTGAGAGAGACAGAGAGACAGAGCGAGAGGACTAAATGAAAATTTAATTGCTAAGCTACAATGCTAGTCAAATTTCACAATTACCGTAGCTTGCATTTGCCTAATGACAAGTTAGCCCAGGAGAACTGATTTTTTAGGTTGGACGTGGAAATTTTAACTAAACTAACTAATCCAATTGTAATGTTTTTGTACTCATCAAACTATAATTTTTTTATTGGATACTTAATATGGTTTGGTTTTTTGCTACTCTCTCTAATATAGTACATGTATCATCCGTCTATGCCAAAAATCAATGTTCTAATAGTTAAGTTGGCACCTCTCTATGTATAAAATGTTTGGGGATTTAGAGAGAAAAAATTTATACTATAGAGTAGTATATTGTAACATTTCAAAAAAAAATCTTGAAACTTTTTTTTATGAAAAAAAAAAAAAAATCTTAACTTAATGATAAAGACGAAAGAGTAATCATTATAGAACAAATGCCAATAGTTGATATTCTAGTTCATCTATAAAAATGTGAAAATCATATATAGGTAAAGAACAATTATTCCCAAATTTTTTTTTCTATTTTGTTCTTTGCCTCCAGCCCAAAGGCTGATCATATAGTGCCTAGTGCCTAAAATTAGCCGTCATTGTTTTGTATTTTTTTTTTAAATCCAAAAAAACATCAAGCCAAAGCCAACTAATTGAGTATTTTTTTCCTCTATCCTATTTTGTTTCTTTACTCTCCTAATATGAAATATTTCACTATTATATGGTTTACTTTTAGAAGTCAATAAGCACGGTTTATATACTTCTTTTTCCGGTTTATTTGAAGCACTTGTGCATTACCAATGTAATGGAGAGAGAGAGAAGTGTACTGAAAAGTTCCTTCTACAAGCTTGGTACGTATTGCATGCTATTAAAGATGGCAGTAGCGTTTGTTGGGCTAACCTGAGGTGACTAAACCTTATAAAAAAATTTAATTTTAATTCAGGTTTCTTTTTTTGAGAAACTAATTCAGGTTTCTAATGTGTTTGGTTTTTGAAAAGAGATTAGTTTAGACTTTTTAATTAACATATTTTTAACTATTTCAACAACAATTACAATATATATTCATAATGCCTTTTACTATCTATGAGATTTTGAGTTCAAAACTTCTTGTCAGCATCTTGGAACTACCCTTAAAGAATTTCTCCCTATAATAATATGGTATGTATGGAATAGAGAAACTATACACACTTGAGGAAAATTATATGCATGTATCTTAGGTTGAGCGGTTAAAAGTTTATTCTTAACCAAGTTAGCTATTAGTACAAGAAAAAATAATTAAAGTTGGGACGTTGAAATTGGTTCATGAATCCCTCTTGCTTGATCTTGACAAGCTCCTAAATATTCTAAGATTAAAAAAAATCCTTCATACAGTTTATATGGACGGATAGTAGCTTTAACTATGTTTTAAATGTTAATAATAACAAAAAAAATTAAAAAAAATAAAACTATGATTTATAGAGCTTGTAAATATAATAAAATGAACAATTAATAGAGAATCCCGAGAATGATTTAATGGTCCATGAGCAACCAAATGTCCTTGGTGAGACATTGGTAGGGTCAAAATGATGATGAAAAATGAGAGGGGGAACATGTAAGGTTTCTTAAGTAGTTGACAAACACCATTAGAATCTAACTATTGCAGGGTGGTACCACTGTCCATCATGGTGGAACAATTGCCTAGACCTGTCCTTCCAATCCATTCCATTAACTACCCATTAATCAATTGGGGGCAACACACTGTAGCCATGGATGTGATCACGTTCACTAGAGATTTGACAAAAAGGCAGTTTTGGGTGAAGCTTTTGCCAGAAGAATGGTTCTCTGTCTGTCTCAGATGGCCATGCTAAATCAAATTACACTTGATTTTTTGTCTTAATCTCCGGTTACTTTTTATAATTAACAAATCATTAACCACTTCTTTCTAATTCTCTGTATTTTATTGCATTATATTAAGCCTCAGAACTTTAATTGTTCCACTTAGGTCAATTTTGGAACACCCATTGGTTAGCAACATCAATAGTTTAACTCTTTGATTCTCAAAAAAAAGTTTAAAAAAAAAAAATTGTTTAACTCTTAAAGCACATGAAAGAATAGTTCAAAGGGCCTTGGTCACCAATAAGGCATTGTAAAGCTAACAAAGCACTACAAAATTAGCTTGGCAGATTCTAGTATTATTTTTAATTTGTTTTTAGGATAGCTAGATAGTAGGGGGCAGGGGCAAGGTTAGGGGAGACATAAGATTTGAACCACTAATTTGAGGTATCATAGTCAAGGATGTCACTAATCCCTTTATCACTAGACTATCACTTAAATCTCGCTTTATAGGATTATATAATAAAATATCAATGGCTATAAGATCATTTAAGTAGACCAAAATCTTTCAATCATATGGAATAAACTCAAGTACTTGAACTTTCAGATAATAGTCCCCTAAAATCAGGGGTATGAAGTTGTTTAGATGATTTCAACCATTTAACTATAAATGAAGTGGATTTTAATTAACCTAACTAGTACAAATTTTGTCATCAAATAAAAGTTTTAAGATTTGAACATTATTTACACTAAAAACTAATTGGTATTTTAGTCTGATTAAAAAAAAAAAATCATCAAAGAGCAGATACTATAGATTGAAATTTTAGAATATTTATCCAAAACAAAAAAAAACTATAAATGAAAAAAAAAAAATACAAGAAAAAGAATACTTGGGAGGATGAGGATAGATTATGGCTTGTAGATTACAAGCATTGAAGCTATTCTCAAAGCTATAGTACTAAAGGGCCTGTTGTTCTTTTGTACTATATATATAAACAATTAAATTTAAAAAACAATGCAATCAGAACCCAAAAAATATATATAAAAACAAAAAAAAGGAACCGATTCGACCCGAGTGGGTCCAATCACTTTCGACAAGGCAATTGATTGAAATCGGACTGAATCGGTTCGGGTGTCTAGTTTAATGAGCACCCGGCCTGACCGATTACCAAGGCAATGACTATTTCTACAGTGGCTATATGTTATTAATTATTGGATGCACACCAGCTTGCAACCTTTTTGTTTTTCTTTTCTTTTCTTTTTTTTTTCTTTTTTTTTTGGTTAAAGTATAAGATTTAACAAAGTTAATTCTTAACAAATAATTTATATAAAAAAAAAATATATAGTAAACAATTAAATAGAAATTTAATTTTTCTATGGTCTTGAGATAAATAATAATAATAATAAATTAAACAATATGCAATATCTGTTATAGTGCTATATTCCAATCAATTGACATTTTCTTTGAACTATATTGATTTTAAGTGATGTTATATTTTAACAAATTATTTAAGAAAAATTAAAATAATTGGAATTAGTTGGTTGATATTTTCCTTTTCTTTGATAATTTCTTTGAATTTGTTTTCTAATTTATCATTGGGATAGTAATAATAAAAATGATTTTCTTCAAGATTCACAAAATTTAGTTAATTGGATCTTTTATAATTTTGATTGTGACTCGTTATTTTTTAAACGTTTGTCCCTAATCTTAGTTAGTCACAGGTATATATTATAAAATTAAAAGTTATAAAAAAATAATCAATATATATATATTTATATATTTTGTTATAAAAAATATATTTTTTATTAACTAATTACCATTAGAAATCTATTATAAGAAATTTAAATATAAATTCGATTATTTAAAACTAAATTGAGAAAATAATATATATTAGAAGTATTAAAAGTATGAAAATATATTTAAATTTTTTTTCTATGAGTATTGAACTATTGATTGCTTCTAAAAAAAATTATATCGCATCCAAATAAGTAATTTTTTATTATTTTAATTTTATGTTTATATACGACTTTACAAAAATCTTTGAATGTTTAAATTAAAGACAATTTAATTGATATCACCCTCTTGGCTCCACCTTTGCTTTATGACATGTCCACCTTATTTACTTCTCTTCCTCTCTCTTCCTCTCCACTTCACTCATTCTCAGTTATTTGACCATACCTCACGATTGTCATCAATTTTGCCTTTGTTGCCGTCCCTTACCATCCTTTTATTATCTTACTTGTCATCAGCAATAGCATCACACTTTTCAATTTTCATGCTCCGCCACATATCTAGCTCAATCTCCAGTCTCCACCCCTTTATTATCAAATCTAGAAGATCCTCACCTTGTTCATGTCATCGTCACCTTTGAATTACTTAATCTCCACTTGATCCTCTCCCATTAACATCCTCAACGAACCAAACTAATGGAATTGGTAAATACAATTGACATTTTTAAAAAGGAAATTCAGTCTATAACTTAATCCTTCTACGATTAATATAAAGTGATTGGTCAATTGGTAAGATAATGTTGAACCCGACTAGAAAACAACAATAGTATTCTATTTAGAATGGGTTTAAGTGTTCCCTTATGAACTTCATTCTCCCTTCACCTCAAATTATTTTTTTCTTGAAATATCCAATTAAGACCCCTAAACTTAATTAATTAATTAATTAATTAATAGAATAACTTAATATAAACTCTACACAATACAGATAGTCCAACCATAGTTATCAATCACCAACTGTAATAGCAAAAACAATAAAATCAATGCATAGATTTTGGTGATAAATTGGAAAAACCGTTCGAAGAAAGTTTTAAGGAAAACATAACTCTCGGGAAATCTCAACTCTATAGAAAATTCACTTTAAAAACAAAAAAAAAACAAAAAAAAACTCTATACAAAATTCACTATAAAAGAAATAGCAACAATAATCTATACTTACAAAATCTTTTACAATTCTAGACTCATTACACAATCTCAATAAATGACCACCATAGTGGCCCTAAAATAACATTAGATCCTAAGCAAGCAATAAACCAAACAAATTTAGATGACAATGGGTTATACAACAACATTAAATTCTTCAACCTTACAAAATACGTGACCAAATTAGTGTACTCCATCAATTGACAGCTCAGTCAATAATAAAACTTTGCATTAAGAGCAAAATGAGAAGGCTAAAATATACAGCAAATATGTGATGTAAAAGCAAATGTTTGTTCAACACAACAACTACTACTACATTTACATCTACAAGGTTGATCGAGCGAGCTAAAACAGCAGGGCAAATCCAGCATGTTTGGGCAATTGCTTATTTGGCCCCCACAAAAATAAGCTTCTATAATCTAGCAAAGTATGAATTATCTGTGACAGGTTGTACAATGAATTAAAGTATGTCGGGGAATCTTTGCTAGGAAATAAAAAACAACAGTACCAATTTTAATGTAACATGCTATCCGATCTGGGGATGCACTCCTTGTAACAGGGCCCCCTTTTTAATCAATCTCTCTAATTTATACATATTTCACATTTTTTAGATGTGAGCACAGGTAAAATGGGAGGGTACTATCTAACCCAAAATGTAATAATGTATATTAAAAAGAGTTTTTCCTAGCTTTCATATATATATATATATATATATATTAATTATGACTAAAAAAATATTAAAACATAAATTGTCACCTTATGATAAAAAATTGCAAACTGCAAATTTGAGCGGAATTTTTATTTTATATTTAAAATACTTTATGTATATGAAAAATCTCTATAGTAATGTGGTCATATTTTCTATAAAATGCATTTAATATTTCATGTTTTTGGTATGATTACTAATACCATGATGATCATAAAACCACATTTAATATCCTATTCAGACTAAAAAATTTCTAACCATAAAACCAATAACCAAAAAGTTTCACAAATTTTTTTTCCCTATAAATTAACAGTAGTCACATCACTATTGAAAATTTCTATCTTTCAATGGCAATTGGCAATAGCAATTTCCATACCATAAGGGGGCACTTTCAGTCCTCCTCTATCATCCATGTAAGGCGGCAAGGCAATGTTGTTGCCCATGCTCTAGCTAGGGATGCTAGATTTTCATTTCCTTTAAGAGTTTGGATGGAGGAAGTGCCTCAAAACATTTTCAGCTTTGTTGTAAAAGATTTGCAGTAGTTGTTTTTTCCCTTCCTGAGTTGGGAGGTTTCTCAAAAAAAAAAAAAAAAAATTCCATACCATAATATTGAGAAGTAAACATTTCCAATAGGTTTTATTTTATTTTTTTTATTTTTATTTTTTTTACAACAAAGGAATTTACTAAATTGGCTAATACTAACATTTACTATTTTCTAAAAAGAAAGCAAACCCATTTTTTTTATAAAAATAAATTAGATAAAATTTGACTATTTATAAACTGTTAATATTATGTAGGTATAATACATAAACTAGAAAGGAATCTGTATTATAGAATGACCACCACCAAAGGTGGTGGTTTAATTGTCATTAGACTTCTCTCAATTGGTTTTGCTGGATACTAGGTCCTCAGTACAACTACTATAATCGAAAGCACCTGTGAATTATTGATGAAACATTGTCATAATCACACCAAGGTTAATCATTTGAGAGAAAAATTACATAAGAGGCACAAAATTTATACACTGTTTCAATGCTACCAAATTAATCTATGTGAAATGCACAATTTAATCAATGATTTTTTTTTTTCTTCTTCTTTACTTTGTTACTACCAAAAATAACGAAGTTGGGTATTCAAATTGAAATAATTTCATAAATTTCAGACTTGAATTTACAAAATTAAAAATGTGGGATCTAATATGAAATATGGCATAAATTTTGGGTCTTTTATATAATTTCCCCAAATTATAAAGTCCTGACAGGATGAATTGTAATTTTTATTATTGAATTATATGTCAAAGGTTAATTTTATTCCTAAATTATTGATTGTGTTTATTTCCCCTTTTTTTTTTTTAAATCCCATGTATCCTTGTCCCCATACTTTTCTTTCACAAAAATACTGCTTTTTTGGAATTAATTTTATAAATTCAGTGATTTCTACCTTACTTTTAGTGCGTACATAGTTTGAAAGAGACTATTTTATATATATATATATATATACACACACATTTGTTTCTATCATTTTCCATTTCATAAAAGGTGAAAAAGTAAAAGAAAAAGAAAAGGTAATTTGAACCATGCCCTCCATTCTCAAATTAACTAGGTTCATTAATAGGCTTCATTGAGAAGGGAACAACCCCTACTGCATCAGCGACAGCAAAAAAATAAAATAAAATTTTGATCACGTTGTTCCTCAAATTTTACTTTAAGGATCTGATTGGATATAACTTATTTTGTTAAAATTGAAAACTTATTATTAAAAGTATTGTAAATAAAAGGTAAAAGTTAATTGAAATAGTAAAACAATCCCATAAATAGTACTAAAAAGTGTAATGAGACCCATGAATAGTAATAAAAATAAACTAAATAATAAAATACATTTAAATTTTCATTGGTATCCAAACACGCACTAACTCAATTTTTTGTCCCTTGAATTTAAAATATTACAATTTCATTTATGAAAAAAAATTTTAACACTTAATTAAATTCATTCTAGGTCACTTCAAATGTTTTAATATGCCTCGTCAACGCTCTAATGTCCAATGGCTATGTATGTGTTCCCTTTTTTTTTTTTTTTTTTTTTTTTTTTGAGAGAGAGAGAGAGAGTTTCAACCTATGGCGTCCCCTCCTGATAATTGCTCTTTATTATCAGACCAAGACACAATCAGTTTTTGGTGTAGGCAGGGATTGAACCCCAGATCTCTTATACAACCATCAGAGACTTTACCAGTTGAGCTAACTGGAACTCACATGTATGTGTTCCTTTAACTGCATATAATCAGGAAGAAAAAAAATATATCAAATGAATTTTTATGAGATAAATTGTAATTTATTAATTTTAACGAACAAAAATCAGCTTTAATCAAATTTCATTAATGAAAATTATTTTTTAAAATATTGTTTTGTATTTTCTTTCTCAACAAAACAACTAAAAATTACATCTCATCACGTTTTATTTTTTCTTCTTTTTTGACTGAATGTTTTTATTCTTTTTTCCATTCATCTTCCTCGGACAGGATCTGAAAAGATATAAGAGTAATCACAAAAACACTTTGACAAAGAAAAATTAACGCGGTTTATCAAAACAATCACGACCTTTAAATGGGGTCATGCCCATCCAATCAAGGGAAAGAAAAAGAAGTAAAATTTTGAATATATAGGCCATATTGGCCCACTTTTATTGTGCTTTTTTTTTTTTTTTTTTTTTTTTTTTCACTTTATCAATCTCTACCATGTGCAACATTTTCTTCATCTTTGTGTCCACAAGTCTTATCATTTATCTATTACTAGGAAGAATGCAAGATATCAGATGATTATGAAGATCTCATCATCATAATGATATTTGACATAAAAGACACACACATGCACAAAAATTATAATGGCTTTGCTATTATAGTTTCTAGAGGGTCAAAATCAGTCTAATAAAATTTCTCACACTATGGGTTCTTTGACCATTCGTTTTACATGATAATCGTGAAGAAACTTCTCAGCTTAAAGACAAAGGAAATCCCATTCAAATATGAATTAGAAAAACTTTCCCTGCAGCTTGAATAGCTAGTCAATTTGATGGATTTTTAGAAGAAAAATTTGTCCTACTTTATTCATGTAACTTCCTTTTCACAATGCTTGTTGAAATAGGAGAAAAAACGTGTGCACTGTTATACTTTAGGACAATCTATCAATATTAGATTCGCAAACTGTGTACTGATGAAACTTAAGAGGCCAAATCAAGGTAAACATTGATTTTTGCTTTTCTTTTCTTTTTATATGATACATTAGGAAATCGAAATAATTAATATTTAGAAGAAGTTTTTTGTAAATTTTTAATTTTCAAAACAATCTGTCATCATCTGCTACTGAGGTCAAATAGCCAAATACTGCCTCTCCCATTTTATGAAGAGGGAGGAAAGGGAACTCCAATGTATAGAGGCATTAATTGGATTTTATTTTAAAATTTATGCTATGGACTTTGTAGTTGGACACTGAATTTTACCTCTAATTAAATTTTAAGAAGATGACCAATATCGCTAAAGATTCTGCATATCAAAAATTTATTATGGAAAATTTGTCAACCTCATAAGATAGGACAAGAATCCTTTCAATTTTAAATAAATTCCTAACCACAAAATGAATACATTTGAAATAGAGAAGATTCTATTGTCATAAAATAACGTGTAATAAAAATCCTTCTTATAATGGTGGGTTTATAAGGTATAAAATCATGTTATTTAGACTTTGAGATAGATTTAGAAATTATTTTAAAAGAATACCATCGCTTTTCTAATGCTATCTTCATCAAAAAAATTATTAGAATTCATTCCTTTTCAAAACTTTGAAAAAACATTTCACATTAAAAAATTGGACATTGGAGCACAAATTATATGCATTGGTAGTAGTTAGGGACATGCAGTGCATTCTTTTCTCCACGCTTAGCTCCTCCTCATCACTCCAAGCCATTATGCATACACTTATTTTAGAAACACAATTCACATTAATAAGTGTGACATTTGAGCAGAAATTATACACATTGTAGGGAGCTTAGGGGCATGCAAAGCTTCATAATTCTCCGAGCTTAGCCCCTCCTGTTTACTCCTAGCCATTATGAAACCTACTTGCATTTATGCGCCTTATTATCATTAAATTAAAGTGTCCTTTTTCCCCAACCATAAAGCATGACACTGGATAACATACCAAAAGATCCCACACAATAACTCTTCTCTCATATTCTAAAATTATTTATCATATTATTATTATTATTATTAAAAGTTGGTAACAGTTTTTTTTTTTTTCAAAGTAAGGATGTGCATAGCCTATCCACTTTGATTATATAAAGCTCACAAACTAATGTTACCAATCACCAAATCACATTTCAAATATTCATTCATTAGGTGATTAAAGTCCAATGACTATATACATTATGACATCAGTTTGAATGAATCTTTTAGGTAAATTTCCAAAAAAAAAAAGTCAAATGCACTAATAATTTTATTACTTAAAAACTTACTAATTAATGCTACAACGGATGTAATCATTGAATTTCAACCATTAATAAATAAACTATTAAATTATTTTTTTATAATTGATAACACATCAGTCGGTAAAGATTGCGTAATAAAACTAATAATACATATTTCATTTACTCATTTTAACATATAGATTAAAAGAGTTAGATTCCAAAATCTCATAATAGATCACATCAATTCTTTATAATCCCCACAGGTGGTATAAGAGTTAAAAAAGGAAATAGTTATATTGGTATATTGATTATAAAAAATATATGATATTGGGGATTAGGATGCATGAATGTCTGGTATGGTATTGGGGGATGATGAATGGGTAGATGGATGGGCATGGGAAGCAAATCTTAAAAGGGAATCAAAAGAAATTGCCCTCTCTTTGCCACCACTCTCCCCACCTGCTCAAGATATGGTAAGCGCCACATGATTTCACACCCAGGGAAAAAGGCACCTCTGCTGACCTCACCTGTATCTCTTGGGGGATTTTCTTGGGTCCCACTCTTCCCCTCCCTTACCCACCTCCCCCACATCACTCTCAACTCTCCCAAGCCCTTTCTTCTTTTGCTTTCATCCCATAACTTTCTTTTTAATATTTCCTTTTTTTTTTACTCTTTCTATAACTCTCTTGGTATATGTAGTACTAGTAGTGGTGCTATAAATAAAGTCCACCTCCCATCAACTTAAAAATATTCATTCTCAAAGAATTAATTTTTCGAGTTTGTTTTATTCTTTTATTATTTGGGTCTATATTTTTTGGGTTCCTTGAATTTTTTTTGTTTTCATTGCTTGCCTTGTAATTCAAATCAATTTGGAAATTTTGGAAGATTTGGGATGAAATCTGGTCGGATCTTGCTTTGTGGGACGTGGGTTTTGGTGGGTCTTATTTCAATACAAAGCTCCTCTTCTTTTCTCCTCCTCCTCATCCCATAGGTTTTACAAATCATACCACCAAGAAAAGGAAAAAAAAAAAAAAAAGTAACAAAGAGAGAGAGAATAAATTCTTCTTTCTATTTTGCTTGTTCTGTGGCTTCAAAGCTTGGTCTTTTATCTTCAATTGGTGCAATGGGGATGGCTACAGAGTCACAATTCCATGTTTTGGCTGTTGATGACAGCCTCATAGATAGAAAGCTGATTGAGAAGCTCCTCAAGATCTCATCTTTTCAAGGTACTCTCTTTGTGGCCAAACATAGAAAAGAGATTCTCAACATTTCTGTGCAAACATTGTATTCATGGGTGGTCGTTGTTTCTTTTGTTTATGTTATTCTGTCTTGCTTTTAATGTTAGTACTGATTGTTAGATACTCTGTTTTTTTCAATGGCAGTTACCACAGTTGATTCCGGTACCAAGGCTTTAGAATTTCTGGGTTTGCATGAACATGACCAAAGCAAACCAAGTACACTTACTATTTCCCCAAACAATCATCAGGTATATTTCATTTTAGTCCACTCTTTCAGTATTTGAGATTCCCTACCTTTCTTGTTAATTTTCATCACTTTTTTTCTCTCTCCTGGGTTTCTGAATTTCTTTGGTGTTTTGTGGTTTTGCAGGAAGTGGAAGTGAATCTTATTATTACAGACTACTGTATGCCTGGCATGACAGGCTATGATTTGCTCAAGAAAATCAAGGTATTCTTTGGTTTCTAATGCTTTGTCTTCTTTCTCTACTATCATAATATTCCCTCCCACTTTCTCCCACTTTCTCCCATAATTCCTATTGAGGATCATTTTTTCTTTCCTCAAACGCTAGTCCATGTCAACACTTTTCTATATTGAAATTCTGCATTCCAACTTGAAAATTGAAATGCTTTGAAAGTTTCCCACATGGGTCCTTTTCTTGTCTCACCACTTGCTCAAAGAAAATCTCTCAGAATATTTTCCCACCTACTTTTAACCCAAACAAAATCAGGTTCAAGATATTCCGTAGATTTTGTTGTCTTTGACTTTTCATGAGTCTTTCTCAGGCCATCTGTTTTAGAAACATCCATGAAAATTCATAGGATTTTTTTTTCCCTGATATTTGCAGGAGTCTTCCTCCCTTAGAAACATACCGGTGGTGATTATGTCATCTGAGAATGTGCCTTCAAGGATCAGCAGGTAATTGAGGATAGAACAAAAGAATAATTTTTGGAAATTTCTTTTCTTGGAATGTTGTAACTTTCTTGCAATTGGGGCTCCTGAGGTGAAACTTATTAATGGGTACTATTGGTTTCAGGTGCTTGGAGGAAGGAGCAGAGGAATTTTTCTTGAAGCCAGTGCGACTGGCAGATGTGAATAGGCTTAGACCCCATATGATGAAAACAAAGTTGAAGGATCCAATACAAGAAAAGCACGAAAAACATGAAGACAAAGATGATGAAACAGAAAAGCCAGAGTTTCAATCACAAGAACAACAAGAGCAGCAACAGCACCAGCAACAGCAACAGCAACA